>NC_052158.1:14790538-14855068 GCF_902713615.1 Scyliorhinus canicula | reverse complement strand
GGCAAATAGATGGTTGTCTTGCCAGCGACACTGATCTTATTTAACCCGGATTGGCTGTGGACAGGGTTGTTTGACCCGTGCTGAACAGAGCACTGCCACTGAAGATGGAAGCTCGATTCGAGTGTCGCCGGCCAAACAAGCCTGTATTTGAGAGGATAGTGGTGAGCCACTGCCCTGAGCACAATGGTGAAGGAAGTTAAGATGTGAGCAAGTCCAAAGTCTTGGCCATGATCCATGGGACAGGATGGCAGAATTCCTTTCCGGAAAAAGGCAGGAGTGGATGCGATGATGGCAATCCAGATGGCCACCATTACAGTTACTAAATTTCTAGAATTTATATAATTGGATATAAATTCCCTGGCTGCCATTGTAGGATGTGAACTCGTGGCTCCGCATTACTAGTCCAGTAACCTAACCACTCTGCTCTCAGACCAGCCATTGAGGTACCGTCTGTTTACCATTTAGTTGAGGTATGATTTAGGGTCAGTTACACTGAAGAAGCCCAACACCATTGAGGACCAAGCAGCCCCGCTTGATTGGCATCAGGCCCACAAACATTCACTCTCTCCACCACCGATAAACAGTGGCAGCCGTGTGTACCATCTACAAGACGTACTGCTGTAACTCACCAAGGTTCCTCAGGCAGCACCTTCCAAACCCACGACCACTACCGTCTAGAAGGACAAGAGCAGCAGATACCTGGAGGGTCCCCCCCCCAAATCACTCTCCAAGCTGATTTGGAAATATATCACCGTTCCTTCACTGTCGCTGGCTCAAAATCTGGGAACTTACTCTCGTAACAGTACCCCACAGGGACTGCAACGGGTCAAGCTCACCACCACCTTCTCGAGAGGAACCAGGAATAGCCAATAAATGCTGGGCCTAACCTACAGTGGGCTACTCGAGGGACACCTGAGGAGGCAGAATCTGTGGGGGGTGGGGAGGGGGTGTATGCATGATGTTCCATTGCTACAGCCACCATCCTCTCATATCCCACCATTTTAGCCTGATTCATCTGAGGTTACGGAGTCGGGCCCCCCCGCCCCCGCCCCCGATAGTGAAAGTGCGGAGTCTGGACTGAGAGCAGGCAAGGGATGGAGCCTGAGGCCTTTGTGGCCAGGTTAACTTTGAGGACAGACCACATTGACAAACTTGAGATAGTGGGCCAGTCCTACGAATGGTTTCCACAGCCTGCTGCCGTTGTGATCTAATACCTCTCTGCAGCAGCCCTCCCATGTTTTTGCTTCCCCCCCCCCCCCCTCCCTTCCATGTCTTGAGTTCCCATGACAACCCTGGCCAGCTTGTTCAGTGTGGGTTATTCACTGCTCGGTTACAGCTCGGCAGGGAGTGGGTTAAATTGTTTCCCTCTGAACTGCCTTGTTTGAGGGTTGCTCCCTTCACGATGACTGGGCTTCTTTTGTTGTTATAAATTACGAGGCCTTTGACATCTTGTGCAAGAAAACACGGTTTCCCTGCGGGTTTAAATGAGTTTCCTGTCTCAACTGCTCCGGCTGCTCGTAAATCTGGCTCTCTAACCTTTTTGGTATTCTGTAAGAAACGCCCTCTTCATTTACTGCTTTTCAGTTGGAGTTTTTGTTTTGGGGCTGTTGCTGTGAGGTGGTGAATTTGTCACCAGCCAGCGCAGCATATTCTCCTTTTGTTGCATTTAGACGACCCAACAGGCTGGACTTGGACAGACACCAGCATACCCACTGAGGGACAGACACCAGCATACCCACTGAGGGACAGACACCAGCATACCCACTGAGGGACAGACACCAGCATACCCACTGAGGGACAGACACCAGCATACCCACTGAGGGATAGACACCAGCATACCCACTGAGGGACAGACACCAGCCTACCCACTGAGGGACAGACACCAGCATACCCACTGAGGGACAGACACCAGCATACCCACTGAGGGACAGACACCAGCATACCCACTGAGGGACAGACACCAGCATACCCACTGAGGGACAGACACCAGCATACCCACTGAGGGACAGACACCAGCGTACCCACTGAGGGACAGAGACCAGCATACCCACTGAGGGACAGAACCCAGCATACCCACTGAGGGACAGACACCAGCATACCCACTGAGGGACAGACACCAGCATACCCACTGAGGGACAGACACCAGCATACCCACTGAGGGACAGACACCAGCATACCCACTGAGGGACAGACACCAGCATACCCACTGAGGGACAGACACCAGCCTACCCACTGAGGGACAGACACCAGCATACCCACTGAGGGATAGACACCAGCATACCCACTGAGGGACAGACACCAGCATACCCACTGAGGGACAGACGCCAGCATACCCACTGAGGGACAGACGCCAGCATACCCACTGAGGGACAGACACCAGCATACCCACTGAGGGACAGACACCAGCATACCCACTGAGGGACAGACACCAGCATACCCACTGAGGGACAGACACCAGCATACCCACTGAGGGACAGACACCAGCATACCCACTGAGGGACATTCACCAGCATACCCACTGAGGGACAGACACCAGCATACCCACTGAGGGACAGACACCAGCATACCCACTGAGGGACAGACACCAGCATACCCACTGAGGGACAGACACCAGCATACCCACTGAGGGACAGACACCAGCATACCCACTGAGGGACAGACACCAGCATACCCACTGAGGGACAGACACCAGCATACCCACTGAGGGACAGACACCAGCATACCCACTGAGGGACAGACACCAGCATACCCACTGAGGGACAGACACCAGCATACCCACTGAGGGACAGACACCAGCATACCCACTGAGGGACAGACACCAGCATACCCACTGAGGGATAGACACCAGCATACCCACTGAGGGACAGACACCAGCATACCCACTGAGGGACAGACACCAGCATACCCACTGAGGGACAGACACCAGCATACCCACTGAGGGACAGACACCAGCATACCCACTGAGGGACAGACACCAGCATACCACTGAGGGACAGACACCAGCATACCCACTGAGGGACAGAGACCAGCATACCCACTGAGGGACAGACACCAGCATACCCACTGAGGGACAGACACCAGCATACCCACTGAGGGACAGACACCAGCATACCCACTGAGGGACAGACACCAGCATACCCACTGAGGGGCAGACACCAGCATACCCACTGAGGGACAGACACCAGCATACCCACTGAGGGACAGACACCAGCATACCCACTGAGGGACAGACACATTTTAAAAAAAGGCACGCCTCACAGCCTCCTGCCCACACAGACAGACAGACACACACACACGGACACGCACAGACACACGCACAGACACAGACACTCACAGCCAGACACACACAGCCAGACACACACAGACAGATACACACAGACACACACGCAGACAGACAGACACACACACGGACAGACACACGCACAGACACAGACACACACAGACAGAGACACACAGACAGACAGACACAGACAGGCAGATGTACACAGACACACGCACAGACACACGGACAGACACACACACGGACACGCACAGACAGAGACACACAGACAGGCAGATGTACACAGACACATACACACACAATCCTCTTTGCAACAAGTGTGAATGGTGGAAATCCTAACTGCCTTAAAGGGTTGTCCGTATTCCTCATGAAGGTTCCCTGTTGAGCATTGCACCCAGTGAAATGGTATTATTGTGGCTTTATGTGTGTGTGTGTGTGAGTGGGGGGAAGTATGTGGGGGGCAGTGTGGGGGTGGGAGCAGTGTGTGGGTGGTGGGGGAGCAATGTGTGGGTGGTGGGGGGGAGCAGTGTGTGGGTGGGGGGGCAGTGTGGGGGTGGGAGCAGTGTGTGGGTGGTGGGGGAGCAATGTGTGGGTGGGGGGGCAGTGTGTGTGTGTGTGTGAGTGGGGGGAAGTACGTGGGGGGTAGTGTGTCCACGGGGGGCTGTGTGTCCACGGGGGGCTGTGTGGGCAGTGTGTCCGCGCGGGGGGGGGCCGTGTGTCCGCGCGGAGGGTCCGTGTGTCCGCGCGGGGGGGGTCCGTGTGTCCGCGCGGGGGGGTCCGTGTGTCCGCGCGGGGGGGGCCGTGTGTCCGCGCGGGGGGGTCCCGTGTGTCCGCGCGGGGGGGTCCGTGTGTCCGCGCGGGGGGGGTCCGTGTGTCCGCGCGGGGGGGGGTCCGTGTGTCCGCGCGGGGGGGTCCGTGTGTCCGCGCGGGGGGGTCCGTGTGTCCGCGCGGGGGGGTCCGTGTGTCCGCGCGGGGGGGGTCCGTGTGTCCGCGCGGGGGCTCCGTGTGTCCGCGCGGCGGGGGTCCGTGTGTCCGCGCGGGGGGGGTCCGTGTGTCCGCGCGGGGGGGGTCCGTGTGTCCGCGCGGGGGGGTCCGTGTGTCTGCGCGGGGGGGGTCCGTGTGTCCGCGCGGGGGGGTCCGTGTGTCCGCGCGGGGGGTGTCCCGTGTGTCCGCGCGGGGGGGGGGGGGGTCCGTGTGTCCGCGCGGGGGGGGTCCGTGTGTCCGCGCGGGGGGGGGGTCCGTGTGTCCGCGCCGGGGGGGGGGGGGGTCCGTGTGTCCGCGCGGGGGGGGTCCGTGTGTCCGCGCGGGGGGGGTCCGTGTGTCCGCACGGGGGGGGGGGTCCGTGCGTCCGCGCGGGGGGGGGGGGGGGGGGCGTTGCGTCCGCGCGGGGGGGGGGGGGTCCGTGCGTCCGCGCGGGGGGGGGGGGGTCCGCGCGGGGGGTCCGTGCGTCCGCGCGGGGGGGGGCCGTGCGTCCGCGCGGGGGGGGCCGTGCGTCCGCGCGGGGAGTGTGCGTGTGGGGCAGTGTGTGTGTGACAGTGTGTCCGTGTGCAGGGCAGCCTCTATCACTGTGTCTGTAGCATTTACCGTCTACCTCAGACTTGTTCCAATAGGTTCTGTGAGTTTCTTTATTTCCAGCTCTAATTTTAAAACACCTCCTGACTTGAATGAAAGCTGAGAATTGGTGAGGACAGAAGATGGAGAGAGAGAGAGGGAGAAAAAGTGTGGGGAGGAGCAGAGGGGGGAACGGTGCGGCATCTGCAGGAGAATTGAGGACTGGAGCATCTCTGATTTGAAGAAGGAAGAGGAACCAGTTCCAAATGTGCAAATCCCAGTAGGAATAAGTCGGACTGGAATTCCATTTTCAGCTATGAAAGAAGAGCTGGGGATATGTTACTGGCACCTTTTCTTTCCGCGTTTTACTCCTCTTTTCCTTTTGTGTGGTCAATGTCGCCAGGATGGCAACAAACCTCCTTGCCTCGCGCTGCCATCTCAACCATCTGAGATGTTTCTGTGTACACAGGTATGCCTGGGCTGGGTCCCAGCACTCGCTGGGTTTTGCCATGCCCGCACTAGCTTTGACGATGTTTCCAGCTGACCGCCCTCGAAGGGTAGCCCTCTCGCCTCTCTGACAGTACGCAGTGGGTTCACGGGCCCGGAGGAGTGGCGGGGGTTAAAACGAAGCCACAACCTGCCCCCCTCGGATGAGCGTGAACAATCCTGTGGAGCTATTTCGAGGAAGTGCAGGGGACTTCTCCCCACCGGTGCTCTGGGCAATGTCTGCCCGTCAACAATTACCCTCCCGAAATCATCTGCCCTCCATAATGTAGCTGTTGTTGGATCTTGCTGTGCTGTCTCAGCTATAAATTCATGAAGTTGACCACTTTTGCAGGGATGGGGGTGGGGGGGGGGGCACACAAAACCAAAACATGTCCATCAGTTGGAACCTGTGCAAATAATAAATACATCACTGCTTTTTCACTACTAAAGGGGAGCGATTTATAAGCATTAATCTGATCTATTAAATATCATGAAATTATTCATTCATGCCAAAGACATAAACATAGATGTTTTCACACAATAAGAATTAATAACCACTGTAGGACGTATTTGAAAGTATATTATTATATAAATGGAGAGAGACTAGATTGCTGAGGTGCAGAGTGATCTGGGTGCCCTGTACACTTGATCAAAATTGTCAGAATGCAGTAGCAAGGGATTAAGGAAGAGAAATGGGGAGCTGGCCTTTATTGCAAGAGAGTTGAAGTGTAAAAGTAGGGAAGTCTTGTTACAAATGTACAGGGTCTTCCTGAGAAAGCACCCAGAGTTCTGTGTGCAGCTTTAAAGTTACAGAGTTACCAGCTCCTTTTGTTGGAGCTGCACTCATCCAGGCCAAGTGGAGAGAGTTACATCGCACTCCTGACTTGTGCCTTGCAGATGCTGGACAGGCTTTGGGGAGTCAGGAGGTGAGTTACTTGACACAGAATTCCCAGCTTCTGAAATATCCTTGTAGCCACAGTATTTATATGGCCGGTCCACTTAGGTTTGTGGTCAATAGTCGACCCCCCCCCCCCCCCCCCCAACCAAGATTGTTGAAGATGGTCACTGCCCGGCACTTGTGTGGCGTGAATGTAAGTTGCCACTTGTCAGCCCAAATCTGGATATTGTCCAGGTCTTGCTCCTCCGTGTCTGAGGAGTTGCAAATGGTGCTGAACATTGTGCAGTCGTCAGCGAACATCCCCATTTCTGACGGAAGGGAGGTGACTGATGGAGCAGCTGAAGATGGTTGGACCATGGACACTTCTCTGAGGAACTCCTGCAGTGATATCCTGGAGCTCGGATGAGTGGCCTCCAACCACCACAACCATCTTCCTATGTGCCGGGTATGACTCCAACCAGTGGAGAGTTTCCCCCCTGATTCCCTGGACTCCAGTTTAGCTCGGACCCCTAGATGCCACACTCGGTCAAATGCTGCCCTGATGTCAAGGGGCAGTCATTCTCACCTCACCTTTGGAGTTCAGCTCTTTTGTCTATGTTTGAACCAAGGCTGTAATGAGCTGAGGGACCCTGGCAGAATCCAAACAGCATCAGTAAGCTGGTTATTGCTGATACTGTTGATGACCCCGTCCATCATATTACTGATGATTGAGAGCAGACTGATAGGGTGGTAATTAACTGGGTTGGATTTGTCCTGTGTCCACGAGAGCTGGACAATTTTCCACATTGCCGGGTAGTTGCCGGTGTTGTAGCTACTGGAACATGGTGGTGATGTGATCGGACATGATCTTTTTTGAATAGCGGAAGAGGCTCGAGGGACAGAGTGGCCGGCTGTTACTCCTAATTCTCATGTTCTTGCTTACAAGGGAACACGCTCACCCAATCATTTTTCCAATTAAAGGGCAATTTAGTGTGGCCAATCCACCTACCCAGCACCTCTTTGGGTTGTGGGCATGAGACCCATGCAGAAATGGAGAGTGACCCGTGGTTGGGATCGAAGCCGGGTCCCTGGCACCATGAGGCAGCAGTGCTAACTACCGCACCATCGTGTCGCCCAGCGTTTTTTTGCAGCATTCTAATATAAAATCTCCTTGATGACCATTCTTTTGAGAAAAAAATATTGTCTTCAAACCTATGCTAATTGAACAGAATCATTGGTAACTTCAGTCTTGTTCGGAATCTGAATTGTTGTAGCTTGCAGTTTAAAAGAAAAGAAATAATTATTTAATGTCAAGCCCGTCCCTCGAACTATGGAGCTTGTTGGGCCATTTCAAAGAGCAGCTAAAGAGTTGTCAATCTCATCGCTGTCGGTCTGGAGTCACATGTATGTCAGACCGGGTAGGGGTGCCAGATTCCATCACGGCTCTGAGGACCCAGAGTCGATCCCGGCCGCGGGTCACTGTCTGTCTGTGTCGAGTTTGCACATTCTTCACATGTCTGCGTGGGTCTCACCCCCACAACCCAAAAACGTGCCCAGGATAGGTGGATTGGCCATGCTAAAATTGCCCCTAATTGGAAAAAGGAATTGGATACTCTAAAAAAAAATTTTAAGGGCCAAATTTCTGTCGCTAAAGGGACATCGGTGATCATAGATCATAGAATTTACAGTGCAGAAGGAGGCCATTCGACCCATCGAGTCTGCACCGGCTCTTGGAAAGAGCACCATACCCAAAGTCAACACCACCACCGTATCCCCATAACCCAGTAACCCCACCCAACACTAAGGGCAATTTTGGGCACTAAGGGCAATTTATCCTGGCCAATCCACCTAACCTGCACATCTTTGGACTGTGGGAGGAAACCGGAGCACCCGGAGGAAACCCACGCACACACGGGGAGGATGTGCGGACCACACAGACAGTGACCCAAGCCGGAATCGAACCTGGGACCCTGGGGCTGTGAAGCAATTGTGCTATCCACAATGCTACCGTGCTGCCCCTGGTGAACCAGATGTGTTTTCATGACAATCGCCGATGGTTTCACAGTCACCATTACCAAGGCTGAATCTGTATATTCCAGATTTATTAGTTGCTGGTGTGTGAACCGATGCCCTCTGTGAAATTACCACTTGATGACGACTGGTACTGCGCAAGGGGCTCAGGCTGGGAAGTCAGTGGTAGCTGTTCTGATTGTGTGAGCAGTCGGGATGAGAGTTCTGGCCTCCTCCCTTGTATGGTGTCCGCCGTGGCATTGCGGGTCATCGACGTGCACCTCGAAGTGACCCACCAACCACCCCGGTGGACAGTGACGGACCATCTTTCAGAATCAGCATTCCACTTAAAGCCACACCACGTTCCGGTCTGCATGGTGCGAGTGTGGTGAAGCGTCGCCACCTACTGGTGGTGCAGTGTGTGTGCGGCACAAAGATCATGTAATGGCAGTGTCGCAGTTGATAGGTTCAGAGCAAGTCATCTGATATTATCCCATTTAGATGCATCAGTGAACTCCCACAGCTCGGCAACCTGTGCGTCTAGGCTGGTTGGAGTTCAAGGCAAGCCCTGGGGGATTTCCTGCTGCAGTAAGTGCCTCGCCATATAACCTGCTTGTATTTTCTGTCAGTCAGCAGGACCAACGCGCTCCTTAATCTCTGGCACCCCAGAAACCGCCTCCTTTGCTGAGAATTGTACACCGTCAACTCAGGCCTTTTGTCAGACTGGTCCATCCCGGTGTTTTAAGTTTCCACACGACTCTTCACCTTCGCTCCATCAGCGTTTGAGGCCTTATCCAGTCTCGGCTTAAATGCTTCTCAGTTACCTGCCTCAGCCACTCCCTGTGGTTAGCGAGTTCCACGTTCTCGCCACTCTCCGAAGTTTAAGTTCCTCCGTGGTTTTCATAGTGACTCGCTTCGATTTATGTTGCCTGGTCTTGGGCTTGCCCCACAAGTGGAAACATATTTTCCATGTCTAACCTGTCAAATCCTTTCATTTTAAAAAATTATTTATGGGATGTGGGCTAGCTCAGTATTTATTGTCAATCCCTGATTGCCCTTCAGAAGGTGGTGATGAGCTGCCTTCTTAAACCACTGCGGTGTAGATATACCCACAGTGCTGTTAGGGAGGGTGTTCCAGGATTTTGACCCAGTGACAGCGAAGGAACGGCCGATATATTTCCAAGTCAGGGTGGTGTGTAGCTCGGAGGTGATGGGGCACCCAGCCCTCTGCTGCCCTTGCCTTTCTACATTGTAGAGGTTGTGGATTTCGGAGGTACTGCTCGAGGTGCAGTGCAGTTTGTAGATGGTACATATGGCTGCTTCTGTGCTTCAGTGGTGGTGGGAGTGGGCTGCTTTGTCCTGAATGGTGTAAAGCCTCTCAAGTTTGTTGGCAGCTGCACTCATCCAGGCAAGTGGAGAGTACTCCTGACTTGTAACGGTAAAGTCGCCATATTACTAGATGACCCTAGGCTGCTTTCCCCTTTGAGGGGGGAGAGCTGACTGGTGGTGATTTAACCTGAGGGTCACCGCACCTCAGGCAAGGGGCAAGGTTGAGAAGGTAGGGATTGAACCCGCGCTGTGGTCTGGGCTCTGTATCACAAACCCCCACTTGACTAGTAACTTGTAGATGATGGACGTTCTTTGGGGAGTCGGGAGGTGAGTTACTCGCCGCAGGATCCCTAGCCTCTGACCTCATAATATTAAAGCCCTCCTATTGTGCCACCATTTAGGCTTCTCGTGGAAAGCGCACCAGCTCGTTCTGCCTTTCCTGGTAGTTATAGCCCAGCAGTTGTGGTGCCATCCTTTGTAAATCTTTCATGCATCTTCTCCAATGCTTCTCCAAAGAGACGAGAGCTTGGGTTAACTTAGTTCTTCTAAAACACGCGAGCTGCAGAGTTGGGGCATGGGCTGGGATGTATTGGGGACACCACTGTCTTGTTTCTCTTGTGCTGCCTTCCCCGATTGTTTGTGCCAATTTGTTTACTCTCCACAGCTTTGAGCATTGGGAGCGCCCTGTCTGCACCGCGTAATGTACTCACCGTGCCAGGGTCAGCACTGCGTCCTGTGCAGGGAACTCACCGCTAGATGCCAACCTGAGGGGAGACAGGACATCTTCAGACCTCCAGCGCACTCTCTCTTCTAACCCGGTGGAATCCCACCTAAGTGTAAGTGCTCTCTGTCTGCTGTTCCCGGGCAGGTTATGTAATTGAATGAATGTTAGACGCCGATATGGCGCACTGTACAACCATACAGCACACAAGGCCAATTGTGCCTTACCCTGCCCATGCTCCACTCTTCAACAGAACCACCAGTGTAGTGGTAGCACAGTGGTTAGTACTGCTGCCTCACAACACCAGGGACCTGGGTTCAATTCCAGCCTCGGGTGACCATCTGTGTGGTCTTTGCACTCTCTCCCCGTGCCTGTGTGGGTTTCCTCTGGGATGTGCGGGTTAGGTGGATAGGCCATGATAAATTGCCCCTTAGGGATGTGCAGGTTAGGGGATGGACGGGGAAAGTGGTAGAGTGCTCTTGCGGAGTGTAGGTGCAGACTCAATGGGCCGAATGCCCCCCCCCACCAGCCTCTCTTTCCCTATCACCCATTTCCAACATTTATCTGACGTGGAAATAACCATTGAATCTGTTTCTGGACAAAGCTCTCCACAACTCACTGAGGGAAAAGAGTCTCCCCTCCCCCCCGGCACTTATACAGATCTGTGCCACCCTGGTTATTGACCTTCCTGTCACAGTTTCTCTGCATCTACTGAATCACAACCCTTTGAAATTTTCAACACCTCCATCGCGTCTCCTCTTGACCTCCTCTGCTGTTGGGAGAACAACCACCGGCTTCTCTGGTCACTCCACATGAACTGAGGCCCCTCGTCCTGGCACCATTCCAGTAGATTTACCCTCCACCATCTCCAAGGCATTGACAGGCTCACTCAGTGAGTGGGCAGGAAACCGGCAAACGGGATTCAACGTGGGGAAAATGTGAGATTGTTCATTTTGGAAGAATGAGAAGGTGGATTATTATTTAAATGGAGGGAGACTGCAGAAAGCTGTAGCATAAAGGGACTTGGTCTTTGTTCATGAAACCCAGAAAGCAAGCATACAGGTGGGGAAGGTAATGGGGAAGGCAAATGGATTGTTGTTTTTTCTTTCAAGGGGGGCTGAAGAAGCAAAGTGACGAGGTGTTGCTGCAACTGTACAAGGTACGAGTGAGTCCACATTTAGAATACGGTGAACAGCTTTGGTCCCTTATTTAAGGAGAGATATATTATTGGAGGCAGTACAGAGGAGGTTTAGTAGGATATTACCGGGTATGGAGGGACTGCCAGACGAGGAATGATTAAACAAGTTGGGTCTGAACTCCTTGGACATCAGCAGAATGAGAGATGATATGATTGAAACATACCAGATTCTGGGAGGGGGTGTCATGTGAGAAATGGGTTTTTAAGAAATGTACCTTTAAGAAATGGGTGTTTAGGAAATGTACATTTAAGAAATGGGTGTTTATCAGTGATGTCAGAGTGTGGGTGGTGCTGCGGTGTCTGTCAGCTTTTTACTTTCGTTTTAAGCTGTTTTCTGCAGGGTGTGTTTTAGTTTAATTTTCAGTGTTGGAGCTGAAGCCAGACCAAGCAGGTGTACTGCTGTTCTCTCTGCCATCAAAAGACTATCTCGTGATCATTTGGTGAATTCAGAATTATGAATGTTCTCAGTAGTGAATGTAAACCTAATGTGCTTCTGTTGAAAGGTGTTTCTTCTGTCTTCCGGATGTTGTTTGGGAAGTAATTAAGGATTACTTAGTGTTGTATTCTTTGGGGGTTGTATTTGAATTGATGGTTGCTAAGATGTTCACTGTTTTAAAAATGTTAACTCGAGTTCATAGAATAAACATTGTTTTTCTTTAAAAAAAATACTTTTTCCATTTCTGCTGTACCACACCTGTAGAGTGGACCGTGTGCTCCCCATACCACAATCTATTAAAAGTTGTGGATCAGGTGATCTCCATGATACACTTTGGGGTTCTCTAAACCCTGGCCCATAACAGGAGTGAGACAGGGTAAATGTTGGGAGGATGATTCCACTCATGGGAGAGTGCAGGACCAGAGGGCATAGTCGCTGAATAGTGGGGCGCTCATTTAAGACGGATTTGTGGAAGAATTTCTTCTCTCATAGTGTGGTGAATCTTTGGAATTCTTTACCCCAGGAAGCTGTGGCGGCCGAGTCCCTGAACATTTACAGGGCTGAGATCGATAGGTTTTTAATCAGTTGGAGAATTAAGGGTTATGGAGATAAGAGAGGAATGCTGACTTAGTGCAAATGCACATGGGATACAGGGTGTTTTGATAAGGTGGATTCATAGTTAGCTTAGCAGTAGGAGACAGAGGTTGATGACAGACGGCTGCTTTAGTGTCTGGAAGCCAGTGACCAGTGGCGTACCACAGGGATATGTGCTGGGCCCATGTTGTTTGTCACTTGTATAAATGACTATGTGGTGGGTAGGATGAGTAAGTTTACGGATGATACAAAGATTAGCCGGGTGATTAACTGTGAGGTTGAGTGTCTTGGGTTACAGGAAGATATAGACGGGATGGTCAAATGGGCGGCTAAGTGGCGATATGGAATTGAACCCTGAAAAGTGTGAGGTGATGTACTTTGGAAGGAGTAATTTCACAAGGAGGTGTACGATAAAAGGTCTGGCACTGGGAAGTTCCGAAGAACAAAGGGATCTTGGCGTGTTTGTCCGTAGATCTCTGAAGGCGGGAGGGCAGGTTAACAGGCTGGTGAAAAAGGCATATGGGTTACTCACTTTTATCAATCGGGGCGTAGATTACAAAAGCAGGGAGGTTGTGTTGGAGTTGGACAGAACTTTGTTGAGGCCACAGCTGGAGTACTGTGCAATTCTGGTCGCCACATTATAGGAAGGATGTGATTGCACTGGAGGGGGTGCAGAGAAGATTCACCAGGATGTTGCCTGGGCTGGAACATTTGAGTTATAAAGAGAGGTTGGATAGGCTTAGGTTGTGTTCTCTGGAACAGAGAAGACTGAGAGGCGACCTGATTGAGGTGTACAAGATTATGAGGGGCATGGACAGGTTGTTCCCCTCAGTTGATGGGTCAGTTACGAGGCGACACCAAGTTCAAAGTGAGTGGGTGGGAGGTCTAGTGGGGATTTGAGGAAAACCTTTTTATCCAGAGGGTGGTGACTGCCTGGAACACACTGTTGGGAGGATGGTAGAGGTAACAAGGATGTTGGACAAAGGAGACCCTGTGGATGTGATTTATTTAGATTTCCAGAAGGCCTTTGACAAGCGCTGTATAGGAGGCTGTTAAATAAGTTACGGGTAAGATCCTGACATGGGCAGAGGATTGGCTGACTGGCAGAAGGCAGAGAGTGGGGATAAAGGGGTCTTTTTCAGGAATGCAGGGGGTGACTAGTGGTGTGCCTCTGGGGTTGGTGTTGGGACCACAACCTTTCACAATATACATTAATGATCTGGAAGAAGGAACTGAATGCACTGTTGCTAAGTTTGTAGATGATACAAATATATGCAGAGGGTGAGGGAGTATTGAGAAAGCAGGGGGGCCGCAGAAGGACTTGGACAGGCTAGGAGAGTGGGCAAAGAAGTGGCAGATGGAAAGTAGCAAAAGGACAGGAAATGAGACACCTCCAAATAAAGCACTTCCTCCGCAAGGAGACAGTAGGGGACCCCGGGGCCCCAGAAAGCACACTACTAGAGGACCTGATAGGCACAAGCAGTGAGAAGAGGGGGCTCTGTGGGAAAATATACGGACAGCTACTGGACAGAGTTTGGACTCCACTGGACGAGACTAAACAAAAATGGGAGGACGAACTGGGGACAGAGGTAGGGTGGGGACTCTGGAGCGAAGCACTGAGCAGGGCTATCTCCACCTCTTGCTGCGCAAGGCTAAGCCTAATGCAGCACAAAGTGGGGGGGGGGGGGGGGGGGGGAACCATAGACTGATCCAGAGGGCAACAAAATGCACATAGAGTCAGTTCAACGAAGGACAAAATAAACCTCTCTGTGTAATAAAGGAAATTAGCGCGGGCGAGAAAAATGTGACGTGTGTGCGTGTATATATATATATATATTTACAACTGTCAATAAATATAAGAAATGCCAATCAAAAGATTTTTTTTTAAAGTGGCAGATGGAATACAATGTGGAAAAATGTGAGGTTATGCCCTTTGGTAGGAATAATGGAGGCATGGACTATGTTCTAAATGGGGAAATGCTCAGAGAATCAAAAGGCTTTGAGGTCCCAGTTCAAGATTCTCTTCAGGATAACATAGAACACACAGTGCAGAAGGAGGCCATTCAGCCCATCAAGTCTGCACCGACCCACTTAAGCTCTCACTTCCACCCTATCCCCGTAACACAATAACCCCTCCTCCTAAGCTTTTTGATCACTAAGGGCAATTTATCATGGCCAATCCACCTAACCTGCACGTCTTTTGACTGTGGGAGGAAACCAGAGCACCCGGAGGAAACCCACGCACACACGGGGAGAACATGCAGACTCCGCACAGACAGTGACCCAGCGGGGAATCGAACCTGGGACCCTGGCGCTGTGAAGCCACAGTGCTATCCACTTGTGCTACCGTGCTGCCACGGTAACGTGCAGGTTCAGTCAACAAATAGGAAGGCAAATGTAATGTTTGCACTCATGTCGAGTGGGCTAGAGTACAAGAACAGGGATGTATTTCTGAGGCTGTCTAAGGCTCTGGTCAGACCCCATTTGGAATATTGTGAGCAGTTTTAGGCCTCATATCTAAGGAAGGATGTGCTGGCCTTGGAAAGGGTCCAGAGGAGGTTCACAAGAATGATCCCTGGAATGAACAGCTTGTCATAAGGAGCAAATGAAGACATTATGTGGATTTGGCGCACTAAAATTGCCCCTTAATTGGAATTTTGTTTTTTAAATAGGGCCCTTGATATCTGTGGATGCGAGAACTGACCAATCCCTTCCATCATGTTCGTACTACTTTGCAGGGAGGGACATCAAGACCATTTGAGGACTCTGGATCTCTACCCGTTGGAGTTTAGAAGGATATGGGGGGATCATTGAAACTTACAGGATACTGAGGCCGGGTTAGCGTAGAAGTGGGGAAGTTGTTTACGCTGGTAGGAAAAACTAGAACCAGAGGGTACAGCCTTAGACTGAAGGGAGGATCCTTTAAAACTGGGATGAGAGGAATTTCTTCAGCCAGAGGGTGATGAATCTGTGGAACTCTTTGCTGCAGAAGAATGTGGAGGCCGAATTACTGAGTGTCTTTAAGACAGAGATAGATAGGTTCTTGATTAAAAAGGGTATCCGGAGTTATGGGGAGAAGGCAGGAGAATGGAGATGAGAAAACTATCAGCCGTGATTGAATGGCGGAGCAGACTTCATGGGCCGAGTGGCCTAATTCTGCTCCTATGTCTTATGGGATGCCTCCCGTCCTTTAAAAAGTACCTGGATGAGTACTTGGCACATCAGAATATTTAAGGCTATGGGCGAAGTGGGATTAGGCGGGCAGATCCGGGCCTTTCATTCGTTAGTGCAGACTCAATGGGCCGAAGGGCTTCTTCTGCCATGTAGGATTCTGAGAGTTAGATCAGTCATGATCTTATTAAATGGTGGAGCAGGCGTGAATGGCTGAATGGCCTACTCCTCCTATTTCTTATGGTCTTGATGTCCCTCCCTGAAAAGTAGTAGTAACATGATGGAAGGGATTGGTCAGTTCTCGCATCCAGAGATACCAAGGGCCCTATTTAAAAAAACAAAATTCCAATTTAGGGGCAATTTTAGTGTGGCGAATCCACCTACCCTGCACATCTTTGGGTTGTGGGGTGTGAGACCCACTCAGACGCAGGAAGGGGCGCTTGGAGGAGGCGTTTGCAGAGCAGTGAGTATAGGGATGTTTCTCTGAATGAAGAGGAAAGCTTGGCAGAAGCAGCAAGTAGGAATGGGGTGGAAGGGATTTGGTGGCTGTCAGACTCTTCTTTCCCAATTGGAAAGGAGAGAAGAGATGGGCGACCACTTTATCCTCCGACAAGACATGATGCCACATAGCTCTGTAAATAGGAAATGCCAGCAGAAAGAAATAGGGTTAACTGGCCCACTGTTGGAAAACGGTCCAGGGTTTGGGGATGGGGTGAAGAGAGGCTGAATTTCTCCTCGTGTGCTGTACCTGTGCTGGGAGTGTTTGATGGGACAGTGTAGAGGGAGCTTTACTCTGTATCTAACCCGGGCTGTACCTTTCCTGGGTGTGTTTGATGGGGACAGTGTAGAGGGAGCTTTACTCTGTATCTAACCCGGGCTGTACCTGTCCTGGGAGTGTTTGATGGGACAGTGTAGAGGGAGCTTTACTCTGTATCTAACCCCGTGCTGTACCTGTCCTGGGAGTGTTTGATGGGGCAGTGTAGAGGGAGCTTTACTCTGTATCTAACCCCGTGCTGTACCTGTCCTGGGAGTGTTTGATGGGACAGTGTAGAAGGAGCTTTACTCTGTATCTAACCCCGTGCTGTACCTGTCCTTGGAGTGTTTGATGGGGACAGGGTAGAGGGAGCTTTACTCTGTATCTAACCCCGTGCTGTACCTGTGCTGGGAGTGTTTGATGGGGACAGTGTAGAAAGTCTGCCCCTTCGGGTGGTTGTAAATAATACTGTGGCATCATTTTGAAGACGAGCAGGCATGCACGTTCTACCCAGTGTCCTGGCCAATATTGATTCCTCGATCAACATCAAGCGAAACAGATTTTCTAGACATTGACACGTAGCTGTCTGTGAAAGTTTGCTGTGTGTAAACAGTCTGCTGTATTTCTACGAGTCACTACACTTCAAAAGTGCTTCATTCACCCTGGGGTTATGAAAATGCTATTGATGCAAATTTTTATCTGACTCAACCCCTGCCCTTTTTAGCATAACCACTCAGCATAGGAGACTTCCGGTGGTGACCATGGAGTGAGCGGTCGCACATCCCGCTCATGGTGGTCTTTTTCTGGCTTTCGTGCCGGATTGTTGCAGGAATTCCGTAGAGGAAAGGTGTAGAAGCAAGAACAGAAGAAAGGGACCCCCAGTTTATCGAGCTGCGGCCCAAGGGTCATCAGAAAAGAACGAATCAGCCGGTAGTGGTGAGTGAGCAGCGGAAAATGCACTTGGGAATGGCGACGAACAGGGTCAGACCCCGTCAGCTCAGAGGTTGATAGACCAGTTGGTGAGCTTCTTAAATGAGAAGTTCACCCAACAGCGGAAGGAGAGTTCAGAGGACTTGGCCCGAGCAGTGGACTCGATCAAGGCGATGGTTGACCGCTGCCCAGGGACAGACGATCCAGAGGTTGGCGGGAGCTTGAGGAACAGTCCATCACGATGACAGCAGACATTGGGCTGATGCGTGACCAGCAGAAGAGACTGCTGGAGAAAGTGGAGGAGTTGGAGAATCATTCTTTCTTTTTTTTTATATAAATTTAGATTACCCAATTATTTTTTCCAATTAAGGGTCAATTTAGCGTGGCCAATCCACCTACTCTGCACATTTTTGGGTTGTGGGGGCGAAACCCACGCCGACACGGGGAGAATGTGCAAACTCCACACGGACAGTGACCCAGAGCCGGGATCGAACCTGGGACCTCAGCGCCGTGAGGCAGTTGTGCTAACCACTAGGCCACCAGAGAATCATTCTTGGAGGCAGAACATTCGGATCGTGGGTGTGCTGGAGGGAATCGAAGGATCGGATGCGAGTGCGAATGTGGGGAAGGTGCATTTGATCGACTGCTGGAGGTGGGTCGGGCCCACAAGGCACTGATGCGCAAGCTCCAGGGAGGTGAGCCGCCAAGGGCGATGGTAGTATGATTATATCGGTTCCTGGACAGGGAATGCATTACGAGGTGGACCAGGCAGACGAGGCAATGCAGTTGGGAAGGGGGCGAGATCTGGGTGTACCCAGACTTGGGGGCAGAGCTCACGAAGAGGAGGGTGAGCTTTAATAAGGTCAAGTCGGCCCTGTACAAGAAGGGCATAAAGTTCGGACTACTGTACCCGCCTATGGGTGACCTACGGGGGCCGGGAGTGGTACTTTGGCTCGCCGGAGGAGGCAGCCAGCTATATGAAGGAGAATAGAGTGACAGGGGAAGGAGAATAGAGTGACAGGGGAAGGAGGACCTTGAACTGGGTCAGGCTCAGTTCTGTTTGGGGTTAGGCTGGTATATTGAAATTTTTTAAGGGAGGAGGGGTGGGCCTCTGTGCTTGGACCTTGGGAGGGACTGTTTGTTTTTGCTTCATGCCTTCTTTCGATCGATTGGACTAAGAGCGTGCGGGGACAGGAACCAGTGGGGGGGTAAGATGCTAGGCGCCATGGGCGGGGGCTGCCAGGCTAGCTGGGAGGGCAAGTTCACGGAACCAAAGTGGGGGATGAGCTGAAGATCGATCTGGGAGGGGGAGAGGAGGGGGGAGGGGGAGCCAGACTACTGACAGGGAGGGGACTTTCAAATTGGAGGAGGAGGAGGGTTGATGACGTTGGTTGCCTGAGGGAAGGCCAGAGGAGGTGCGGGACATGGGCCGAAGACCGGCCTAAGAGAGGTTATGGTTGATCGGCGGGGGTCCGGGGTATCAGCTATGGCAAAGGAGTTGCGAGGGTTTATGGAGCACATGGGGGGGGATCCATGGAGATTTTGGAGGCCAAGGAGTAAGGAGTTTTCATTCTACTCCCATGTGCATAAGGTGTATTCCTTTGTGTTGGACAAAACGCTGCTGGCTGAGGGGGTAGATGTTGAATATTCAGCAATTGTGGTGTCAGACTGCACCCCCCCACTGGGTAGACCTGTAAGTCAACAAAGGTAAGACCCAGAGGCTGCAATGGAGGTTAGATGTGGGGCTGTTAGCGGAGGAGGAGGCATGCGAGGGGGGAGGGAGGCCATTTGGGGATATATAAAGATCAATGACACAGGTGAGGATTCGGTGGGGGTGTTTCATGTGTCTCCCAATCTTTATCCCCAAGTCAATGCATCCTTGTCATGTGCCAGGCTGAGCCTGACCCAGTTCAAGGTGGTCCACAGGGCTCCAATGACTGTGGCCCGGATTAGTAGGTTGTTTGAGGAGGTGGAGGACAGATGTGGAAGGTGCAGGGGAGGTCCGGCGAATCATATTCATATGTTTTGGGCGTATCCGAAGCCGAGGGGATTTTGGCAGGGATTCTCAGGTGTCACGTCAAGAGGTCCTGGAAGGGAGGGTGACTCCGAGTCCAGAGGTGGCAATATTTGGAGTGTCGGAAGATCCGGGAGCCCGGGGTGGGGAAGAAAGGCCGACGTTTTAGCCTTTGCCTCCCTGGTGGCCCGGAGACGGATTTTGCTGGGATGGAGGGACCCGGAGCCCCCAAAGTCAGGGGTGTGGGTCAGCGACATGGCTGAGTTGCTCAGGCCAGGAAAGATTGAGTTTGCCGTAAGGGTTTCAATATAGGGGTTCGCTCGGAGGTGGCAGCCATTCATCAACTTCTTTTTTTTTTTATAAATGTTTTTATTCAGTTTTCGTATTTTATATTGAACAAATTACAAATTGTTAGGAGAGAGAAAAAAAAACAAACAAAAACAAACACGCAAAAAATTAACACACATATTTACAGGTAAGCATCTTCGTAGTAGTAACTGCGCCCCCCCCCCCCCCCCCCTCAACATGTTTATTTAGCTTGGTTTTGGGCCTTAGCTAGCCATCGAACCCCCGTAACGAACCTGTAGCCCCCCCCCCCCTCCCGCTACCTTCCCCCGACTATTCTTCCTCTTGTACATTGGCCACAAATAGGTCCCGGAACAGTCGCATGAATGGCTCCCACGTTCTGTGGAAGCCGTCGTCCGACCCTCGGATGGCAAATTTGATTTTCTCCATTTGGAGAGATTCCGAGAGGTCGGACAGCCAGTCCGCAGCTCTGGGCGGTGCTGCTGACCGCCAGCCAAACAGGATTCTACGGCGGGCGATCAGGGAGGCAAAGGCAAGGGCATCCGCCCTCCTCCCCAGGAATAGATCTGGCTGTTCTGAAACCCCGAAGACCGCCACTATCGGGCATGGCTCCACCCTCACTCCCACCACTTTGGACATTACCTCGAAGAAGGCTGTCCAGTACTCCACGAGTCTGGGGCAGGACCAGAACATGTGGGCGTGGTTGGCCGGGCCTCTTTGGCACCGTTCACATCTGTCTTCCACCTCCGGGAAGAACCTACTCATACGGGTTCTTGTTAAGTGGGCTCTATGTACCACTTTTAGTTGCGTCAGGCTGAGCCTTGCGCACGTGGAGGTGGAGTTGACCCTATGCAGTGCTTCGCTCCAGAGTCCCCACCCGATCTCCATCCCCAGGTCGTCCTCCCATTTCCTCCTTGTTGCGTCCAGTACGGTGTCGTCCCTATCTACCAGTCGGTCATACATGTCACTACAGTTCCCTTTCTCTAGGATACTTGCGTCCAGTAGGTCTTCCAGTAGTGTCTGTCGTGGCGGTTGTGGGTACGTCCTTGTCTCCTTTCGTAGGAAGTTTTTGAGCTGCAGGTACCGTAGCTCGTTCCCCCCAGCTAGCTGAAATTTCTCTGTCAGTTCGTCCAGTGTTGCGATCCTGTCGTCCGTGTACAGGTCCCTGACTGTCAGTGTCCCCCCGTCCTGCCTCCACCTTTTGAAGGTGGCGTCGGTCAGTGCTGGTTTGAACCTATGGTTGTTGCAGATGGGAGCCCTGTTCGACATTTTGGTCAGGCCAAGTTGCTGCCGCAGTTGGTTCCAGGATTGGAGGGTGGCTGTCACCACTGGGCTGCTGGAGTGTTTTTTGGGTGGGGATGGGAGTGCTGCCGTGGCGAGGGCCCGGAGGGAGGTTCCCATGCAGGAGGCCTCCTCCGCACGCACCCACTCAGCTTCTGGCTCCTGGATCCATCCCCTTACTCGCTCGGCTGTTGCTGCCCAGTGGTAGAGTTGTAGATTCGGGAGGGCTAACCCTCCCCTGGTTTTTGTTTTTTGTAAGACCTTCTTTGGGATCCTAGCATTTTTACCCCCCCATACGAACGCCATGATGAGTTTGTCCAGCGCTTTGAAAAAGGCCTTGGGGATGTAGATCGGAATGGATCTAAACAGGAAGAGGAACCTGGGCAGTACGTTCATTTTGATCGTCTGAACTCTCCCCGCGAGGGAGAGCGGGAGTGTGTTCCATCTTGCAGGTCCTTTTTAACTTCCTCCGTCAGGCTGGTGAGGTTCCATTTGTGGATCCCTTTCCAGTCATGGGCTATTTGGATCCCCAGGTAGCGGAATTTATGTCGGGCTTGTTTGAACGGCAGCCCCTTTAGTGCTGCCCCCCCCCCCCCTATTCATCAACTTCTTTAAGGAAAACTGACCGTCAGCAGAAGGGCGGTGGGATGAAAGGGGATTAATGGCAGTGAAGAATAGGGACGGGGCATCTAAGGTATGGGGAGCTAGGAGTTAGGGCGGGGGGAAAGTTGGGTGTGTTACTGTGGGGTGTTTGCGTGTAGACTGCTCTGTTATTTAGAATGTTAATATGTTGAAATGTAATAATTATAAATGCCTCAATAAAATGTTTTCTAAATAAATCTACTCAGCAAAGAGAGAACAAAATGGAGAACAAATGGTAACAGGATGTAACTGGCCAAATAATAGTGTTTTCACATATTTAGTGATTTATTATTCATTCTACTTGTAATAGTGCAAGGTCCAAAAAGAAATGATAAGATTGGTATACAATTCTCCTCAGTCGCCTCTAATTAAATGGGCAGCACGGTAGCATTGTGGATAGCACAATGGCTTCACAACTCCAGGGTCCCAGGTTCGATTCCAGCTTGGGTCACTGTCTGCGGGGTCTGCACATCCTCCCCGTGTGTGCGTGGGTTTCCTCCGGGTGCTCCGGTTTCCTCCCACGGTCCAAAGATGTGCAGGTTCGGTGGATTGGCCATGATAAATTGCCCTTAGTGTCCAAAATTGCCCTTTATGTTGGGTGGGGTTACTGGGTTTTGGGGATAGGGTGGAGGTGTTGACCTTGGGTAGGGTGCTCTTTCCAGGAGCCGGTGCAGACTCGATGGGCCGAATGGCCTCCTTCTGCACTGTGAATTCTATGAAATACGTGCAGCCCATCACAGGCCAGCAGGTTGGACAAGGTACTTGCAACAGGCGTGTGTCTGCGCACCCTGCGCCTGACCCCCCCCGGTGCTCCTCTTGTCACTTATCTGATTGGCTGGAGATTTGCTTTGAGGAACCTGGAGTGCAGATATCACCAATATGGACCTGTGGTGGAGATAATTTGAGTCATTCAATGGCGAGGGATTTGGTTATACTTGTCTAAACCACTGTTCCCCCTCATTAAATGTTCCGCCTGTTTTCTTCTTGCAACAGATTGTTCCTTGTTTTTCGATGAAGTTTCTCTCTGTTCTCTCAATAGATCCCGGCCCGCCCCACCCAGCCCCCACCAAACACCATGGAGGGTGGGCCTATGGGGAAAAGTTCAAAGGTCAAAAGAAGCAGCTCTTGTGCGTCTGCAAGCAAATCGAAAGCACGAAAAAGCCGGGCCGGTATCAAACCACGTCTGTGGGAAGGTCAGGACGTGTTGGCCCGGTGGACAGATGGCTTACTCTACCTGGGGAACATCCGGAAGGTATGGGACTATTTGGTTAATGCCAGGATTGGGGAGGTAGGGCATGGGTGTTCAGATCAAATGGCAGCCCCCTCTCAGGAGGTGGGTGTAGCAGATGTTCACTGTGATGACACCAGAATGGGAAGGCTACCCCTATCTGGCAGGTTGAGGCTACTTTCTCTGGGAAAGAGGAAGCAAAGGAGTGACCGATTGGGATCTGAAAGACTATTTCCATGGTAAATGTTGCAACGGTAGTGGGAGATGGTGGCACGACGATGATATCTTTGGAGTAGCAATCCAGAGGCCCAGGCTATTGCGCAGGTGGGGACACGGGTTCAAATCCCACCTCGACCGCTGGTGAAATTTAAATTCAATTAATGAAATGTGGAATTTAAGCAAAGCTGGTCTTTTTTTTAATGGTGCCCATGAAACTATTACTGAATGCCTTAAAAATCAAGCTGGTTCACTGATATCATCCTTTAGGGAAGAAAATCTGGCACCCTGGCCCATGATGGGAGGCTTTTCAAGGATTTGGGGGAGATAACCCAGGCTGCGCTGCCTAGGCTCTGTGGATTCCACTTCTCGGCCTCTTTCTTTCTCTTCCTTTCACATTCCCTCATTCTTTTAGGTGGACCGGTGGAAGCAGATCCTACTCGTTCGGTTTGAGGACAACTCTGAGTTCTGGGTCATGTGGAAGGACATCTATCCCTGTGAGTATAAGACCATAAGATCTAGGAGCAGAAGTGGGCCATTCAGCCCATCGAGCCTGCTCCGTCATTCAGTGAGATCATGACTCACCTGATACAATAATCCTCAACTCCACTTTCCCACTTTATCCCCATAGCCCTTGATTCTCTTTGCTGACTGAAAACCTGTCTCAGCCTTGAACTTACTTAACGGCCTAGCCCTCTGCGGTAAAGAATTCCACAGATTCGCTGCCCTCGGAGAAGAAATTCTCCTGAGCGTTCAGTGTTAATGGGAAGTGGTGACTTAGCGATGTTGACACTGGACTATAACCCAGAGGCCTGGACCTTTGCTCTGGGGACACAGGTTAAAATTCCAGCGTGGCAGCTTGTGGAATTTCAATTCAATTAATTAAATCTGGGCTATTGTCGATTTTTGTGTAAAATAAAATCCTGTTCACTGATGTCCTTCCGGGAAGGAAATCTGCTGTCCTTCCTTGGTCTGGCTTACCTGTGATGGTCCACAGCAATGTGGTTGATTGTTAATTGCCCTCTGAAATGGCTGAGACTTTGTGCACCGGGCAATTAGGGGTGGGCAACAATGCTGGGCCCAGTCAGTGAAACCCACGTCCCACGAATGAATAAAAAAATAATCAGTCAACCATCCTATACCTATAACCTATCAAATTCTAACAGGTCTAGACAAGAAGGATGGTGGGTGTGACCAGAACCAGCGGTCACAGTCTGAGGATACAGGGTAGACCACTTAGGACAAAGATGAGGAGAAATTTCTTCACCTAGAGAATGGTCGGCCTGTGGAATTTGTTACCACAGGAAATAGTTGGGGCCAAAACATTGTATTTTACAAGAAGCAATTAGATACAGAATTTAGGGCAAAGGGGATCAAAGGATATGGGAGAGGTGGGGGGGGGGGAGAGTGGGATTAGTCTATTGAGTTGGATGATCAGCCATGATCATAATAAAAATTGGAGCAGGCTCGAAGGGCCGAATGGCCATCCCCTGCTCCTATTTTCTTATGTTTCCTTCCTTCCCTGGTTCACAGTGGAACCTTTCACTTGATGGTAGAATTTACAGGACAGACTTTGAATGTTGCTGAAGAGAGAAAGAGATATGTTGCTGAAGCGTTTCATTGTGCAGTCGATCAGGACAAACACAAGAATACCAAATTTCAAACCCTCAACAATTTATATGACAGGAGAAAAGGATTGATTGACAAATGAACCTAGTTGCCAAGCTCCCTGTAGGAGGGCTTCTAGTTCCCTGTGACTAAGGTGTCATTATGGAGAAACAGAAGAGAACGAATGGCTCTCCAACCGGAGTTTGGGAAGCCTAAAGTCCTCCATTGTTTTCTCCATGACAACACCTCAGCCACAGTCCACTTTTCAATCAGTCAGCACCCTGTTTCTCTTGTAGTATAAAGAGTACAAACTACAGCACAGGAACAGGCCCTTCGGCCCTCCAAGCCTGCGCCGACCATGCTGCCCATCTAAACTAAATTCTTCTACAGTTGTCATGATGGTTTAAAATTTGGCATTCTTGGCGTTTGTCCAGATCAGTGTGAAATGAAAAGTTTCTGCAACTAATCTCCTTTTGGCAATGTTGGAAGTTCTGTACTACCAAGAGCAGATGTGGCTCACTCTTAACTGCTCTCTGAAATGTCCCTAGCGAGCCACTCAGTTCAAGGGCAACTAGAGATGGCCTAACTAGACAAGAGGAATCCTTGGTTTCTAGTTCTGCCTTTTTAAGTGCCCTGTAAACGATTGAGGACAGTTCTGTTTTATACCTGTACATTCGCTGATGTTGTGTCGCTGCTGATGTCTTCATTTTGATTATAAAAGTAGGGAGGTTATACTTCAGTTGTACAGGACATTGGTGAGACCACATCTGGGCTATTGCGACAGTATTGGTCTCCTTGTCTAAGGAAAGACCTAAATGTGTTGGGAGCAGTGCAGAGAAGGTTCACCGGACTAATATGAGGAATGGACGGGTTATCTTATGAGAAAAGGTGATCCAGGTTGTGCCTATATCCACTGGAATTTAGAAGAGTAACTTGACTGAAACATACAAGATCCTGAGGTGGTGGAGATCTTGACGATACAAGCCAAGCATGTCCAACCTTCTCTCATTGGACAACCCGCTCATTCCAGGTATTAGTATAGTGTTAGCCCTTGTCCTTTTTCAAATTCAAACTGTGGGCAGCACGGTAGCACAAGTGGATAACACCATGGCTTCACAGCACCAGGCTGCCAGGATCGATTCCCCGCTGGATCACTGTCTGTGCGGAATCTGTACGTTCTCCCCATGTCTGCGTGGGTTTCCTCCGGGTGCTCCGGTTTCCTCCCACAGTCCAAAGAAGTGCAGGTTAGGTGGATTGGCCATGATGAATTGCCCTTAGTGACCAAAAAGGTTAGGATGGGGTTATTGGGTTACGGGGATAGGGTGGAAGTGAGGGCTTAAGTGGGTCGGTGCAGACCCGATGGGCCAAATGGCCTCCTTCTGCACTGTATGTTCTATATATGTTATTCTATAGCTTATATTTTAATTATTATTTCAAAATGTTCCCCTACTTGATCCACTTGACCCACCTCATTCCCCAGAACATCACTCATTGTATTGGAAAGATATTGAACCAGAAAACACCCCTGAACGCATTTCATAAACTTTTCCCCTCACTGCCCATGTGGAACATAGAACATTACAGCGCATTACAGGCCCTTCGGCCCTCGATGTTGCGCCGTCCTGTGAAACCCCTCTAAAGTCCCTCTACACTATTCCCTTATCGTCCATATGCCTATCCAATGTCTGCGTGGGTCTCACCCCCATGACCCAAAGATGTGCAGGGTAGGTGGATTGGCCACACTAAATTGCCCCTTTATAATTGGATACTCTAAATTTAAAAAAAAACATAGGTCTGGCCCCCAGGCCATCCTTCCCTCTCTGTCTTGCGTTCTCTCTGTCTTGCGTTATCTCTGTCTTGCGTTCTCTCTGTCTTGCGTTCTCTCTGTCTTGCGTTCTCTCTGTCTTGCGTTCTCTCGCTTGTGCTCGCTCGCTTGTGCTCTCTCTCTTGCGCGCTCTCTCTCACTTGTGCGCTCACTCGCTCGCTCTCTGTCTCTCTCTCTCTCACACTCTCGCTGTCTCTCTCCAGCATTGTAGCATCCCTCCTTAGTACGTTCCTGAACAACTTGCATCCCGGCCCAGTGCTTTATTTTGAATCATGATCTCTCTCTCTCTCGGTCTCTCTCTCTCTCTCTCTCCTTCCCCACCACGCCCCATCCACTTCCTTCCATAACCCTCGACTCTCTTGTCTATCAAAAATCTACCTAACCGCCTTGAATAAATTCAATGACCCAGCCATCACTGCTCACTGGGCAAGAGAATTCCAGACTGACGGCCCTCTGAGAAAACCTTTCTCCTCATTTCCATCTTAAAATGGAACCCTCTTATTCTTAACCTATGTCCTCCAATTCTAGTATCTTCCCACCCCCCCCCAAAAAAAAAGTTTAAAGATCCTCCAGGTCTTCATCCGACTAAGAGTGTAGCACTATTATCACCACAAGATCATATTCTCAGCAGGCCTTCTGTGCTTGGAGCTCACAGACCTTATTTACCACACACTGTGCGGTCACATAGGTGCACAGCGTACCTAATTTGGATCATACTGTGTTTACATGCTTGTCCTCACTGCATCGCTCCTAGTTGTAGCACGGTTTGCTGATCTTGTTGTGCCGCCTTGTTGCGACGTACCATTAATTGAAACCACCTCTCTGTTTTGGTTCTAGCCGCCCTGCCTGGGACAGAACACATCTGCTGCCTCTGCAACGATGCCACCACCAGCCAGGGCAACCAGATTGTCAACTGTGCAAAGTGCAAGCAAGGTACGGGGCGGCCGCCCAGAGCTCTCTCAGTCTAATCGATTGCAGTGTGGCGGGAGGAATGATCTATCACTCATGACTATAAAGCTCAGAATTGTTTCCGCTGGGTCAATCTATTTCTGCGTGCCCTTCACTCTAATTGCCAGTCACATTGTCTCACTGCTGGCTCAGTCTGTGTGTTCTGTCGCTCGTATACATAAAATTTCCCCAATAAGAATGGGTGAAAATCACTGAGAAATAGTCTTGATATTATGTGACGAGTATCACCAAAGCTCCCGTGGTCGCTCTCGAGTACCTCTCCACTGCTTCAGTGTATCATCCAGGAAGTTACACCGTTGGCTCCCTCATGTTTGCGCGCTCTAACGTGAATTGTTAAGCCGAGGCCTTGCCTGTCTGCTCCTGTGTATGCTGAAGGCCCCGTGCAAGTATTCTAAGGAGATCCGGAAGCCGATATTTCCCCTCTTGGCTTGGATGACTGCAAACTGGTGAGCTGCCCTCCCACATTGTTTCTGCTTGTGGGCTCTTTCTGTGCAGTGGGCAGCCGTGTATACCATCTACAAGATGCACTGTAGCAACTAACCAAGGCTCCTTAGTCAGCACCTAGAAGGACAAGAGCAGCATATACTTGGGAACCTCACTACCTGGAGGTTCCTCTCCAAGTCACTCACCATCCCGACTAGAACATATGTCGGCCGTTCGTCACTGTAGCTGGGTCAAAATCCTAGACCTCCCTGCCTAACAGCACTGTGGGTGTACCGACACCACAGGGATTACAGCGGTTCAAGAAGGCAGCTCACCACCAATCCCTAAAAGACCATTAGGGATGGGGGGTGCCCACATCCCATGAACGAATAGATACAACTAAAAAGAACTCTTTGCCATCTGTCAGTCCAACTAGTGATGGGACCCCAGCGAGGATATCATGGGAGGGATGGGGGGAAACTGAACTGACAGGTAGTCGGAGCTAGGGTGAGTGAAGCTCGAGAGCTTGGGGAAGGAGAGAGGGAGGGGCCTAAGGTAGAACTTGTTGCAGATTCAATTTTAAGTGACAAAAGTAATAATGCGAGCCATGATGTGTCGGATTCATCGAACTTGATTCCCCCACCGTTGCTTGTCCAGACTTCACCAATAAGTGAAACCTTTTCTCTGTTAGCAAGCAGTGAATCCTTTCCCAGATTCGAGGAACTGGCCAGCAGGGGAAGAGACCACTCGGCCCATTGAGTTGGAGCCAACACTTTCAGTGAGCAGCACGGATAGTGCCATTCTCCTGCTCTTTTCTCATTTCCTGGCAATTTTTGTTGTCCGCCAAGAATTCAAGGTTGAAAGCTTCAAGCAAATCTGTTTTCCATGACCATGCATTCAGTGTTTGCAGTTTACTTCATACAAGCATTCCATAGAATCCCAACAGTGCAGAAGGAGGCCGTTTGGCTCATTGAGCCTCCACCAACCCTCTAAAAGAACACCCTATCTCGGCCCATTCCCTTGCCCTATCCCTGTATCCCTGCCTAACCTGCACGTCTCTGGACACTAAGGGACAATTTGGCAGGGCAAATTTGCCTAACCTGCACACCTTTGGACTGTGGGAGTAAACCTGAGCACCTGTAAGAAACCCATATGGGACGAACGTGCAAACTCCACACAAAGACAGTCTCCCAAGGCTGGAATCGAACCCGGGTCCCTAGTGCTGTGAGGCAGCAGTGCTAACGGCGGTGCCACCGTGCTGCCCTATTCTTCATTTTGAAGCTCCTTGGGCTTATGAGTAGTTCTGGTAACGCACGGCAGATCGGTCACCGTTCATGCTGGGAACATCTTTCTTTAAAATAAATTTAGAGTACCCAATTCATTTCTTCCAGGAAGTAATAAGAGGTCCAATCCATTCCAATCCGTGTTCGCTTGGTGAGTTTGGTTGCGGTACTGATTGTTTTTGACCTGGAAGATATTGTCCTTCTGAGAATGCAGGGAATTTAACAGAAAGTCCTAATTGGTAATGTTCGTAGACCGACAGAGTGACACCTCTCACGACCTTCGGGCATCTCAAAGACAATTAAGTACTTTTTGAAATGTTGTAATGGCGAAATCACTAATTTATGCATAGCAAGCTCCCACAAACAGCAGTGGGATTGTGACCAGGCTGGTTTTGTGATGTCAATTGAGGGACAAATATTGACCAGCACGCCAGGCACTCCTTTACTTCGCAATAGTACCATGGGACCTAAAGCGGCCTTCTGAGAGAGGGCTCTGGTTTAATGTTCTTCACACAAGACAGCATTGCCCCCCCCAAGCAATGGTGGCACAGTGGTTAGCACTGCTACATCACAGCGCCAAAGATCCGGTTCAATTGCGACCTTGGGTGACTGTGTGGCGTTTTCACTTTCACCCCGTGTCTGTGTGAGTTTCCTCCGGGTGCTCCAGTTTCCCCTCTCAGTCCAAAGATGTGCAGGTTAGGTGGATTGGTCATGCTAAATTGCCCCTTAGTGTCCAAATGTGAAATGGGGCGACGGGGTTGCAGCGATAGGGCGGGGGAACGAACCCAGATAGGTGCTCTTTCAAAGGGTCGCTGCAGTCTCAATGATCCAAATGGCCTCTTTTGCTGTAGGGATTCCATGATTCAATGGTACGGAATAGTTTGATGTGATGTGAACCACTTTGTCTTCATGCCTTAAGGGTACCACCAGGAGTGCCACGCCCCCAAGATCGAGGCTGATGGTGGAGTCCCGCCCTCTTGGATTTGTCGCTCGTGCATCTTTGCTGTGGCCACCAAGGTAAGATTAGTGACGCTCGTTTGGTGTCCGTAACCTCAGCGGCGGAGAGGATCCGGAACCTGGGTGTTGTCAGTAAAAGGAGGTTAATGCTTTGCGGTGAGTGTGTTTCTGATCAACCACACTTGCCATGAAAGTCCCTTCAGTGGATCAGGCAGTAGTGCCTTTGTTCATGGTTCTCCTATCTTTGCCCCAACCCCAGGAAAGGAAACCTACACAATCACACTTATTGTTAGCTTAAAACCTCAACAACGGGAAATTTCAGTTCATTGAAGGAACTTAGTCAGCTTTACCAGCTATAGACTGGATCCTGGAATTAAATATCCCTCCTAGGAGATTTCAAACCAGCAAAAGTATCTCAGCTTGGAACATATCCACAGGTATATTACAGCAGAAATAACTTTTTAACTTTACCAATGTCAGGACTTAAAATCCAAACTTGAGAATTCTAAGATATGGGCTCATGAGGGTACGAGACTACAACTCTTTTATTCTTGCTTATGAATATTGATTATAAGAATCAGTTAGAGCTTGCATTATAGTAATGGATACTATAACATAGAATATAACACAGTCACTTCACTTCTATAGTTAGTGGCTGAAATCTTCCTTCCCTTCCCACCGGTGGGGTCTTCTGGTCCTGCCAATGTGCTCCCCACCCCACCACCACCAACACTGCGGCACGTTCCCCTGCAGCGGAATGTGCAGCAAATGCAACACCCCATAGACATCTGTAGGACCAGAAGATCCCGTCGCCAGCCATTGGCGGGTTGCCCCCGCCGCTGGAAAATATGCCGTAGGGAGCCGGAGAATCCCACCCAATGGCTATTCAAAGGGAAGTAAATATTCCATTCCATATTCCCTTATTAATGACTGTTAGCTATAGCCAATCAAACATGGTTATAGAATTTGTCTAAATCACCTTAATTAATAATTGGAGATTCAAACAAATATCGATTTGATGAAGATTATACTCATAATCCAGTGTAATTTTGCCTCGATCATTAAGGGGAGCTGGTGATAAACTCAACCCTTTGTGTCCTGGCTGACTTATGTCTCTGTGTGTCGGCTTTGTTTGCACACAGACTTTGTCTCTGTGGCTCATTGAAACGGATGGGGATTGCCCATTGGTTACCACAAAAACATATTTTTAATAAGTCTTTTAAAGACAGCTAAAATAAATTGATGCAACTCCTTTGAGGGTCATTTTGTTTTTAACCATTTGATTTCCGTTCTAGATGTTTGGCTGTAAGGCATTCAAGGTTCTTACAAATCCCCGTGCCTCTGTATAGTCTTTCTCACCAGTTATTGGCAGTAGTGCTGCATAGTGTATTTTATTTTCTCAACTTCTTTTGATTTGATTAACACCTTGATTTCTCCATTGAAAAAATCTTAAGAAATGACCTTGTATCCTATAATTGGCCCATGTTTGGAGTCGCAGCCGGGCTCCATACTGTTGAATCAAGATGTGGCAGTGTTTGTGAACTGCTTCATGGATTTCTATTGTGCCCTGTCCTCTTGACGGAGCTGCCTCCGACAGGCGTTCAGGTTTCGCCAGTGCCTGGCACTTGGGAGCCCTCTATGAGCATGAGCACAGTAAATAGGCTGTTTAACATTGTGGGGATCACAGTGGAGTGCTAACCAGTCCTCGCCTGACTACCCACCTTCCAGCAGGTCGTCACCATACAGGTACCAAGACTTAAGAGACTTGTTGGATATGTCTTGATACTCGCCACTACCTAATCTGGTGACCCTGAGCTTGGTGTAGCTTCATTGCTGCCCCGTTCAGTGACAATCCTGATTTCCACAGCGCACATATACATTCATTGGTGTGATTAGGAGTTGTCACTGGGGTGGGGTGCATTCTCGCTCGCAATCCTGATACACCAACAAGGCATGCCAAAGCTTCAAATCAAAAAACCCCGACTTCCCAGATTTGGGACCAGTGCATTTTTCTTTTTTGGTTTTTGATGGGAGTGAACGGGAAATAGCACCCAAGGAATAAATGAGAAGAGTTTTTTGTCCATGGGAACTCTGGTTGAAGGGAGTGAAGCAGGGAGTAACCACTAATAGGGGAGAATTGAGGGGGTTTGAATCCATTTGGATTCCCATTAATGGAATTGAGGGGGTTTTAACCCAGTGGGATTTTTCTTGCTGGACGAGAATGGGAAGAGCTTTTCCTGTGTACATGGGAACGCACGGATGGGGATTGAATCCGTTGGGATTTCTGCTTGAGGGGACCAATTTAACATCTGCCAGGGTCTCGGAGTGAGATTGGATTGGAAGGTAGCAGATTGGCTGCGGAGAGCTGTACGTGAGATGTCTACTCACCCCGTGTGTGCTTAAGTTATAAATCTGTATGCGCCCATGTGCTTAATGTTTCCGTTAGAAAGGAGGTGCGTTGAAGAAGGGACCGTATGCCAAAGCCATGCAGGCCATGAAACGAGTGCTCCCCTATCAGCTCAAGTCACTCGAATGGGACTCCCAGCATCTCTCCAATCAGCAGCAGTGTTACTGTTACTGCGGAGGCCCTGGAGAGTGAGTATTTTGTCTATCTCACATGCCTACTTCATCCTTCTGGCTTTTCTCTCACCCCTTGTGTAAGAACTTGGAGCAGGAATAAGCCGCGACGGCCCTCAAGCCTGCTGGCTGATCTTCTATCTCCATCCTAGTTTCCCGCCAGCTTCCCATTATCACTGAAGGCATTGATACCTTGGGCAGCCATGGTCTCCCAAATGCTGCTCACGTCCCATTATTTTACCCGACATTCATCGCCTGTCAAGCGTAGCCTATCAGAGCAACCTTGCTCGGTCCACCACCAAATCTAATCTCCCAAAAATAGAGTATCTACATGTTCACACTGCGGGTTGGAGGAATGGGGATGTCACAGGCCAGCATTTGTTGCCATCCTTAACTGCCCTTGACAAAGGTGGTGGTGAGCTGCCTTTGTGAACCGCTGTAGTCCCTGTGGTGTAGGTACATCCATAGTGGTGTTAGGGAGAGAGTTCCAGAATTTTGACCCAGTGACAGTGAAAGAATGGCGATATATTTCCAAGTCAGGACGGTGAGTGACTTGGAGGAAAACCTCCAGGTGGTGGTGTTCTAAGGTATCTCCTCCCCGTGCCTTTCCAGATGCTGGAGGATGTGGGTTTGGAAGGTGCTGTCTAATCCTCCTTAAACAGTGGCTTCTGAACCCATTACCACTAACATCTGGAAGGCACTGCCTGAAAGGGCAGTAGAAACAGTCAATAAGAACGTTCAGAAGGAAATTGGATAACCGGTGGGAAAGGAATCTTTTGCTGCAGTTAGGGGACAGAGTAGGAGGAGTGGTTCTAAATGGGGTAGTTCTATCAAAGAGCTGGCACAAATGTGATGGGCTGAATGGCCTCATTCTGGACTGTAAGATTCTGTGCCAATTAGCATCCCAGTAAGAAGTCTTACAACACCAGGTTAAAGTCCAACAGGTTTGTTTCAAACACGAGCTTTCGGAGCACGGCTCCTTCTTCAGGTGAATTCACCTGAAGAAGGAGCCGTGCTCCGAAAGCTCGTGTTTGAAACAAACCTGTTGGACTTTAACCTGGTGTTGTAAGACTTCTTACTGTGCTCACCCCAGTCCAACGCCGGCATCTCCACATCATAATTAGCATCCCAACCTATATATGTTCCGGCATTTGTTTCCGACGGTCAGTCCAGCAAACCTGACAAAATAGCACTGTCAATTTTTACTGAACAATTCTATATCCCACGAGAGCATTAACACGGCGATCTGGTGACTGCTCTTCTCTGCAGTGAGGGATAAGCAATGGTCCCTGGGGTAAGTGCTGGGAATACTCTGTAGGCCTTGCCACAGCTGCAGAGGGAGAAACAGCATAAACATTTCAACTCGATCAACTTGTGCCTGTACTGGGAAATAAGAATGATGTAACAGACTTTAAGTAAATACGGCGACAGGTGATGGTGCTGGGAGGGGTGGGTGCGAGGGGTTAGGAAACGTACAGGTGGTTATGTGGAGTGCAGGAGCAGCGAAGGAAGGGATGATGGGGCAAGACCATAGGGGATGGCAAAGGAACAAGTAAAGAAACAAAAGATGGTTCTTTGGCCGGGGGTGGGGGTGTGCTGTCTGAGAAAAGTTCTGCCATTTGAACTCTGTGTTCTGCCAGGAGCTTGCAAGCTGCCTAGGGTTTGCTGGGGCCCGCTTGGTATGCATAGAGCTGGGGGATCGTAGCCCAGTGCTCCCAAAGTTCAATGGATCTAGCAGCCTCGCTCATTGAGCAAGCCCATAAGACCATAAGACATAGGAGCGGAAGTAAGGCCATTCGGCCCATCGAGTCCACTCCACCATTCAATCATGGTTGATTTCAACTCAATTTACCCGCTCTCTCCCCATAGCCCTTAATTCCTCGAGAAATCAAGAATTTATCAATTTCTGTCTTAAAGACACTCAACGTCCCGGCCTCCACCGCCCTCTGTGGCAATGAATTCCACAGACCTACCACTCTCTGGCTGAAGAAATTTCTCCTCACCTCTGTTCTAAAGTGACTCCCTTTTATTCTAAGGCTGTGCCCCCGCATCCTAGTCTCCCCTGCTAATGGAAACAACTTCCCTACGTCCATCCTATCCAAGCCATTCATTATCTTGTACGTTTCTATTAGATCTCCCCTCAACCTCCTAAATTCCAATGAATATAATCCCACGATCCTCAGACGTTCATCGTATGTTAGGCCTACCATTCCTGGGATCATCCGTGTGAATCTCCGCTGGACCCGCTCCAGTGCCAGTATGTCCTTCATGAGGTGTGGGCTTGGACCTGTCATTGACGGGGTCACCATGTGTGCAGAAACAGGAGGTGGTCATTTTGCTTCCTTGGAGCCTGTTTAGCCGTTCGATGAGAACATAGCTGATTTGCAGCCTTGTATACCTGCCTTTGCACCCATAATTCCTTAAAAACCATTGGATAATAAAAATCTATCCAGCTTAAATTTAAAATTAGTTATTGATCTTGATCAATTGCCATTTGTGAGAAACAAAGAGTTGACTGGCAGTGATTTTACCACAACTCAGGTGGGGAGGGACAAGGTTGAGAAGGCGAGGCCTTCATGAAAAGTCAGCCGGTACAGGAATTAGGCCCCTGCTGTTGCCATTGTTCCGCATCATGGACTAGCTGTCTAGCCAACTGATCTCCCCCCCCCCCCCCCTCTGCAAAAATTTCTACCACTCTCTTTGTGGAAGTGATACCTAATTTCGATCCTGAGGGCTCTGCCTCAGATTTTATTAACTTGTGTCCGTTAGTCCTAGACCCCCAACCAATAGTTTCTCTCTCTCTACCCTCTCGGCTGCCCTTAATGTTTTGAAAACTTGATCGAATCACCTCTCGGCCGACGACCATTCAGGCAATAGATTCCTAACATGTTTAATTTCTTTATGATGTAACTCTTTGGTTCAGCACCCCCCACTCCCTGCCCGTCGGTTGCAAAGCACTTTGGGGTGTCCAGAGGTTGTGACGGGCGCTGTATGTAACGCCGAGTTTTTTTGATCTCCTTCCTCAAGGTGGAATCTGAAGATGCTGCAATGTTGCCGATGTCAACACTGGTTCCATGAGGCATGCACCCAGTGCCTGAGCAAGCCTCTTCTCTACGGAGACAGGTGAGATGGCTGGGGCTGAGCATCCTGTGCCCGGCTCTGTTTTATTCCCGCCCCTGTCACTGAGGATAACTCACAAGAGTGCTGGGAACACAAGACCATTGTTAATCTCCAACAGAGAAGTCCTTGACCCATTTTTTCCTTTATTCGTTCATGGGATGTGGGCATCGCTGGCAAGGCCAGCATTTGCTGCCCGGTCCCCATTTGCCCCTTGAGCTATAAGTGGCTTACTAGGCCAGATGCCAGGTAGTTAAGAGTCAACCACATTGTCGTGGGTTTGGGTTCACTTGCAGGCCAGATCAGGGTAAGGATGGCAGATTAGTGAACCTGACAGGTTTTTGCAACAACTGATGGTTGTCATAGTCACCACTGCTGAGACGAGCTTAATTATTTCCACGCGCATTAACTAAATTGAAGACTCCCCAGCTGCCGTGGTGGGATTTGAACCCGTGACCCCACATCATTTGCTGGGCCTCTGGATTACTAGTCCAGTGCCATAGCCAGCATCTCCCCCCTATTTGATCCCCTCTTGCTAGAAAACCCAGCCCTCCCATTATAGTGTCGCTCGCTGCTGGCTGCTCTTGACCATCTCTCTGGTGCTCTCTAAAGCTTCCCTTTACAGTCCTGACCCTGTGTCCTCTTTTTCCCGACGCTGCTTGAAGCAGGTTTACTTGCCCCATCCTGTCCAGTATCTTGTGCAGCTCTGAGACGGGAAACCTTGAACTGAGCTAGATATCAGAGACTGGAAGACCACTGGCCATTCAGCCCAAGTAGCCGTCCATTTACTGTCTCAGTCATGGACTGTACCCCATCTCTGGATTCTACCTGAGGGAACCCCTTCCTTCAACAGCTCAGGAACAGTCATGGACCCTTAACCCGTCCATAGATGACCCTGAGGCAGCTGCTCTCGGACACTTGTGTAGGCTCCATTCCACAGAATAGCTCCATCCCACAGAATAATCAAAGTGAGAATTATTCCAAAATACTCCCAAATATTACCAACCAAAACTCAAAATAATTCCCCACCTTATTAAGGGTGACACGGTAGCACAGTGGTTAGCACTGTTGCGTCCCGTCACCAGGGACCCGGGTGCGATTCCCTGCTTGGGCCACTGTCTGTGCGGAGTCTGCACGTTCTTCCCGTGTCTGCGTGGGTTTCCTCCGAGTGCTCCGGTTTCCTCCCACAAGTCCCGAAAGATGTGCTGTTAGGTAATTTGGACATTCTGAATTCTCCCTGTTTACGCGAATAGGCGCCAGAATGTGGCAGCTTGGGGATTTTCACAGTAACTTCATTGCAGCGTTAATGTAAGCCTACTTGTGAAACTAATAAAGATTATTATTCACGCCTCTAGTAACTGATTTCCCCTCCAACCTAAATTGATCCATTTTCCACACCTATGGAGGTAGCTATTACCCTGTATAACCATTGCCTCCAGTCACAAAGTGATCAGAGTTTCACAGCACAGAGGGATGCTCTTTGGCCCATCGTGTCGGCGACGGTCATCAAGCACCTATCTATTCGAAACCCATTGTCTCACACATGGTCCGTTGCCATGTCTGCTACGGAGTTTCAAGTGCTCATCTGAACACTTCATTTATGTTATGAGGGTTCCCACCTCGACCAAACTTTCATGCAGTGACTTCCAGATTCCCACCACACTGGGTAAAAAAGTCTTTCCTCAAATCACCTCCAAATCTCCTGCCCCTGGGTGGAAATCTATGTTCTTCAAGCTTTGCTCTATTCTCCATTGTTCTAAGAGGAAAAAAAATATATCACCCGAACATTGACCCCCCCTTTCCTTGTCAAAGCGCACGGGTGTTTGGAGTCTGTTTCCATGGTTACCCACAACCTCACTCAAGATCCTGGGCGGAATTCTCCGCTCCCGGGAAAAATCGGGAAGGCCGTCGTGAACTCGGCCGAGTTTCACGACGGCCTCGGAGGCCGCTCCTCGCCCCCTATTCTCCCCTCCCGGCGGGGCTAGGGGCGGCGCTCCGTAAATCTCGGCCGCGGGGGCGTCGTGCCGAGAATGACGTGGCCGGCGCGCCTAATGACGTCAGAGAATCTCCGTTCGCCGTGAAAAACGGGGAGCGGCCATTCTTCCGAGCGTGGGGGGGGGGGGGGGGGGGAGAATGGCGGTGGGCGCCAGGGGGGCGTGAATTTTGTCGGGGAGCCCTCCCGCGATTCTCCCACGCCGCATCTGACTATGTACTCCCACTGCAGCACTGGTTGTGTGCTGCACTGTTGGAGGTTGAGAATGGTTACGTTGAGGTTCTAATTCTGCAGAGCCTTGATTGAATTAATGAATAATGAGACATGAGTTCAAACCCCACCGAAAATCAGTGAATTTAATAAATGTGGAATAAGCAGCTGGTATCTGTAACAGCGAAACCACCATATTGCTATTAAAACAAAAAACCCACCTGGTTCACTAATGTCCTTTAGGGGAGGAAATCTGCCGTCCTTACCCGGTCTGGCCTACACGTGACTCCAGACCCACAGCAATGTGTTGACTCTTATCTGTCTCTGAAATGGCCGGGCAAGACATTTTGCCGCACTAAAGAAGACAGTTCACCACTGCCTTCCCGGGGTCACATTGCCAGTGACGCTCACATCTGACAATGGATAATGTTTTTTCAAATAAAAGGTGCCGCTGTTTGGATGGAACGTTGAATCGAGGCCCTGTCTTCCTTCTCAGCTGATGGCACGATTTTGAAGAAGCGTCTGTCCTGGCCAAAAATATCCCTCAATCGAATTTAACAAGAAGTACACATGATCAGGTCATTCTCACATTCCGATTGAATGCCTGATCCGTAAGCCTTCACCTTGACCTAGGCAGTGCTCCCTGGCAGCCAGTCTTCCGACATTACAACCATGACTGTATTTTAAATGGCTCCAAATTGCTTTCCAATGCCCTGTGGTTGTGTGAGCCGATTTGAAAAGTAAGCTGATTAACTGTGGGGGAGGATCATAGACCAGCTGCTCACCGTATCAATAAAACCAACAAGCGATTCATCTTTGATTCAGCAACCTATAAAATGTGGATTCATCTACTTGCTCAATCCTGCATTGACTACTGAGGTTATCTTTAATTCCACCTCTGCACTGTCCCCATCAAACACTCCCAGGACAGGTACAGCGCGGGGTTAGATACAGAGTAAAGCTCCCTCTACACTGTCCCATCAAACACTCCCAGGACAGGTACATCACGGGGTTAGATACAGAGTAAAGCTCCCTCTACACTGTCCCATCAAACACTCCCAGGACAGGTACATCACGGGGTTAAATACAGTGTAAAGCTCCCTCTACACTGTCCCATCAAACACTCCCAGGACAGGTACAACACGGGGTTAATTACAGTGTAAAGCTCCCTCTACACCGTCCCCATCAAATACTCCCAGGAAGGTACAGCACAGGGTTAGATACAGAGTAAAGCTCCCTCTGCACTGACCCATCAAACACTCCCAGGAAGGTACAGCACAGGGTTAGATACAGAGTAAAGCTCCCTCTGCACTGACCCATCAAACACTCCCAGGACAGGTACAGCACGGGTTAGATGCAGAGTAAAGCTTCCTCTACACTGTCCCCATCAAACACTCCCAGGACAGGTACAGCACGGGGTTAGATACAGAGTAAAGCTCCCTCTACACTGTCCCCATCAAACACTCCCAGGACAGGTACAGCACGGGGTTAGATACAGAGTAAAGCTCCCTCTACACTGTCCCCATCAAACATCGAGGTTAGATACACTGTCAAGAGTTAGATACACATCCCAGGCCCTCTCTAAGTCAATGTTGTTGCCTTATTATGTAAATAGATGTGACGTTTTGCACTCTGGGCCTAAAAATTGCTTTCAAACTGTCCAAACCATTGCTGATTAATATTTGGACTCCTGTTGAACCTTCTAGGTTTTACTTATTCATGTGTTGTGTCTGTACTGGTGGCGCAGAGTATGTGAAGCGACTACTCCTAGAATGGTAAGTACGGTGTCCTTAACTACATTTTGTGTGCTTCTTTATAACATCCGATTATACACTGGTAACCCCTGCATCTTAAGAATAGATTGGTCTTGGAAGGAGAGCGGTGCAGATTTACCAGAATAATGCATGAATTCCAAGGGTTAAGTTGCAAGGAGAGATTAAAGGAACTGTGGTTGTATTTCTTGCAATTTAGAAGGTTGAGGAATGATGTTAATTGTGATTTTCAAGATATGAAGGGGAATAGAGAGGCTAGATTAGGCGAAGCTACTTCCATTGGTCGGAAACTCTCGGTTTGGGGTATAGACTAAAGCTTAATAGCCAAGGCTGTCAGGGCTGAAGCGAGGAAACACTTCTGTGGACAAAGGGTGGCAGGGTTTTGACAGTCGGCAAATGTCAATTGATGCCAGATTTGTGATTCATTTCTTTGTTCACCAAGAGTGTAAAGCGAGATGGGACAAGGGCTTTCATGATGTAAACTCTCTGAGCACAATGTTCAGAATCATACCAAAACACGCAATACATGAAAATGAAAAATGAAAATCGCTTATTGTCACGAGAAGGCTTCAATGAAGTTACTGTGAAAAGCCCCTAGTCGCCACATTCCGGCGCCTGTCCGGGGAGGCTGGTACGGGAATCGAACCGTGCTGCTGGCCTGTTTGGTCTGCTTTAAAAGCCAGCGATTTAGCTGAGTGAGCTAAACCAGCCCCATAACATAAACATCTTTGTTTAACATGAATCTAACTAGAGTTGCAGTTTTCTTATACAAAAGCACAAAATTAAATTCACTTCAATCCATACCTTGTATCTAACATCCAACAATACAAACATAGATCACTTAAAACTAATTCTGCTTTATGACACTCGCCCTACAAACATATAATTCTCATCCTTTCTCTCCCATGTGTTCCTCTGGTTTCCCCTCAATTACTATTGTATTAATCACTTTAACTACTTCTCTATGGTAGTGAGTTCCACAACCCTCTGGGTGAAGATGTTCTTCCTGATTCCCTATTGAATTTATTGGCGACCATCATATGTTTATGGCGCCTAGCTTTGGTCTGGTCTGCAAATGAAAACAGCTCCTCTTGCATCTATCTCTGTGAACCCTTGTTAAGTTTTGTTTTAAAGAAAAGGCAGATTTGCATTTAGGTGGCGCTTTTCCTGACCACTGAATGTCTCCAAGCACTTCACAATGTTTTGGAAGTGTGACCACCATTACGCTGTTGGCAACAGGGCACCTAATTTGCACACAGCGAGATCCCACAAACAGCGATGTGATGATACAGGTGATCTGTTTTTGTGATGTCGATGGCTGAACATAGGCGATACAGGACAGCGGGGAAACCTCCCCTTCCCCATCCTCTTTAAAAATAGTAACCTGTGATCTTGCACGTCCACCTGAACAGGCAAATGGGGCCTCTGTTTAACATCTCATTGAAGACCTCGTATCGGGTCACCCCCTCGGCCTTCACATTCCCATGGCGTGTATACGTAGTGCATTAAGGCTTACAGAGAAAACTGGCCAGTATGAGGAGGGTTTGGCCGACTGGACCTGTAGTCACTGGAATTTAGAAGGATGAGTGAGGATCTCATTGAAGCATATAAAATTCTGGGTGCAGGGATGTTCCTCGCTCTGTCTGGAGGGTCAGTCTCAGGATAGGGGGTAGGCCATGTGGGACTGAGATGAGGAGAAACCTCTTCACTCAGATGGTGGTGAGCCTGTGCAATTCTCCACCACAGAAAAATATTTAAGAAGGAAATAGCTAAATTTCTGGACTCTAATGGTGTCAAGGAGTATGGGGTGAGCGGTGGAGTATGGCGTTGTGATGGAGGATCAGCCATGACAGACATGAAGGGAAAATGGCTTCCTCCTGCTCCCATTTTCCTTGTTTCTATGTAAAGAAGCTAGGTGTGCCTAACTCGACGGTGGAGCAGGTTTGAGAGTCCTAGTGGCCCATTCCAGTTCACCTCCAACACCTTAGAACATAGAACAGTACAGCACAGAACAGGCCCTTCGGCCCTCGATGTTGTGCCGAGCAATGATCACCCTACTCAAACCCACGTATCAACCCTATACCTGTAACCCAACAACCCCCCCCCCCCCTTAACAACCTTACTTTTTAGGACACTACAGGCAATTTAGCATGGCCAATCCACCTATCCCGCACATCTTTGGACTGTGGGAGGAAACCGGAGCACCCGGAGGAAACCCACGCACACACGGGGAGGACGTGCAGACTCCGCACAGACAGTGACCCAGCCGGGAATCGAACCTGGGACCCTGGAGCTGTGAAGCATTGATGCTAACCACCATGCTACCGTGCTGCCCCTCCGTGCTTGAGCTTAATTGGTTACGGTTCCCCTCTTCCCTTTTGTGAAGGTGCAGAACCAACCAACCCCCCCCCCCCCTCCCGCCCATAGATACATGGCTGAGGGAGCAATTTAATGCTATTGATGCGCAAAATGAGATGGCAAGAGACTGCGGGCTGCTCGACTCTGGCAGGCACCACAGCCGACCCCAGCCTCTGCCCTCTCCTGATGTTCCGCACTTCCTTGGGCAAGAGTGGGTGACGGACCGTAAACTGGGAGGGGTCTGGATTTTCCCTCAAATCCACCCCGAGGTCAGCTAACTGGCCATGGAACTGCTCCTGGATTACTCTGTAACACCCGCGGTACCTTCTTTAAAAAAAGCAGCTGTGCTGTCAGGAATATTAGCAGCCTCCTGCCTAAGGGCCAGCAAGTGAGGGGGAACATGGGAGTGTTTGGGTGGGTTGGTGGGGCGGGAGAAAAAGACCATTTGACTAACTGGTTTCAGTGATACAGCAGCCAAAGAGTTACTGCGCTAAATGGATTACAATCGGTACGTTATTAGCATGACAGCATCTACGCTAAATAACCAACGGAACATGGAGAAAATAACCTTCTTATTGACCAGAGGTCTGCGCTGAATGTTCCTCCCTAATGTATCGAGCCAAACCTTTTGTGTTTACTTTTCCTTTTTATAAATTTACAGTACCCAATTCATTTTTTCCAATTAAGGGGCAATTTATTGTGGCCAATCCACCTACCCTCCACATATTTGGGTTGTGGGGTGAAACCCACGCAGACACGGGGAGAATGTGCAAACTCCACACGGACAGTGACCCAGAGCCGGGATCGAACCTGGGACCTCGGCGCCGTGAGGCCGCAGTGCTAACCCATTGTGCCACCTTGCTGCCCCTCAGACAAACCTTTTGTGGCTACCCCAGTGCACTGAAATCCATATAAACTTACTGGCCATCAATACAGCCGTAATCCTAGTTTTCGGTACGCAGCTCTATCGGTCACATCCAAATATTTTATTTTAGCAGGATATGGGTTTGTGCCTCCAGCAGCCTTTCTGGCAGTGCAATTAAGGCCCACACCGCTCTCTGGGTGAACACATGTCTCCTCAACTCCCCTCTAGTCTTTGCACCAGTCATTTTAAACTGGTTTACCCCTGGCTTATTTACCTCTCTGCTAACGGAAATGGGGCCCTGCCCCATGGCGGCATAGTGGTTAACACTACAGTGCCATGGACCTGAGATTGAATGTCTGTGTAGAGTTTGTACGCTCTCGCCGTGTCTACATGGGCTTCCTCCAGGTCCTCCAGTTTCCTCTCACAAACCAAAGATGTGCAGGTTAGCTGGATTTGCCATGGTAAAAATTGCCCCTTAGTGTCCAAAAATGTGCAGGTTAAGTGGATTGGCCGTGCTCAATTGCTTCTTAGGTGCAGGGAGTGGGTCTAGGGCAGACTGCTCTTCCGGACGGTCGGTGCAGACTCGATGGGCCAAATGACCTCCTCTGCACCGTAGGGATTCTAAGTTTCTATTTACCACCAACAAATAACGGCAAGTCTCGGACACTTACATCCCGTCCCAAATAGCTCTGATTGTACCCGCTAAAAAAATGCTTCACCTTGGGAATGACGGACAATGAGTCCTTCTGTAAGTCAGAACACAGAATACGCAGGACAGGGCGAGGGTGACGGAAATGGCTTTGGATGCAATGGGGGAGCTCTTTACCCAGCATCCACAGTGGCAGAGAAAGTGCTCTATCTTTGGGATTGAATGCTCGCACAACTCTGTCACGGGGATAGAGGGGTTTGTCTGCCTGCAAGGATGCTGGGTAAAGAAGCTAGCCATTCGATCAAAGTCGGGACACAGGACAACAAGGCGCCTGTGCCTCTAGCATTGTGTCAGGTACCAATGAGCTACTAATAGCCCCTTTATTTAATCCCTCCACTGCTGGCAGCAGTATAGGAGGGAAGGGAGCATGTTCCCAGACTGTACATTAATATCCACCCATTCCCCTTTCCTTATTTGGCTGGGATCTTTGAGGCATTCTGTCCTTCAAGCAGACACCAGGCTTTGCAGGCTGCCTATATTACAGGTTCCTGGAGCAGTACATCCCTCCCAAACGGAGAAGAAGGATCACGGGATAGCAACAGACTGGGCTACTCAACAAACAAGGTAGAATTGTGCGCGATTCCAGATGTTTGTGAACACTGCAGGGAGATGCAGCCAATTCCCCCCCCAGGATGTTTGGCTCACTGAGTTTCATAAGAAATATGAGCAAGAGGAGGCCATTCGGCCCCTCGATCCTGCTCAGTCATTCAAAATGCTCACAGTTGACCTGCTGTCTCACTTCTGCCTTCCTGCACTAGCCCCACAATTGCCGTTACGCTTGGTACCCAAGTTCCCTATGGATTAGAGGTGGACGGGTGTGGGAGGAGTTTGCTGAGGAAGTGGCAAAGTAACCTGCCGGCCCTCTTGTGTGGTTTTCAGGGTCGACATCGCACACCTGATCCTCTACCACCTCAGCACCTGTTGCAGGAGGAAGTACTTTGACTTTGAGCGAGAGATCTTGGCATTTGCCAATGAAAACTGGGACAACCTACTAGTCGGACAGGTACGTGCGTGACAGGAGCTCGAGGTGACCGACCTTCTCGACCGTCTCAGTACTGTGCAGTCAGGGTGGGAAATAAAAATCATAATGAAACCATTTTTCCGATTTTCAGAACCTCTCTCTTCCCTTTTCTCCTGACCCCAATATTCCGGGAGACTGACTCCTGGAAATTGGGAGCGGGGAGGAGGAATGTTACCCTCTGGTGTGCCGGGGTGGGGGGGGGGGGGGCTGGAATTCTGTGGGATCGAGTAGAATGCCAGCTCTATTAAGGTCAACATCCGATGGAATGTGAAACCATCACTACTCTTGAATCCTTGTGGTTCAGGTTGAAATTGTTCCCCAGTGTTTCACGGCTCATTTGAGAGGGCACATTGATCTCGAATGAGGGCAGAGTCTGGAATTCAGGGCTACATAAGGAGAAGGAGAGGGGGCAAGTTTTTCCAGATATTTGTAAGTTAGGCCCGGCTTCCCTTCCCCATTTGAGATTCAGCTGGTGTGTTGAATGCAATGACTGTGGCGTAACTTGGCTACGGGATCTGAACTCGCAATCTCGGGGTTGCTCGCTGAGTCACAACCACTGCACTACCTCCACCCTATACAGCCGATGCTTCGCGTCTGGACTACCAGTTGGCTGTATGGTCCCTCTGGGTGGTAGGGAAGGTATATACAACAACCATACCACTTTCCAAAGGGTTGGCGGGATAGGATCAGGAAGAAACCCCCTCCAGTTGCTGACATTCATCAGCCCTCTCTAAGCTGAGGCACACAATGGCCTGTTGCCATGCCCCTCCTGCCCAGAAGGCCCGTGAAGCAGCACAGGTCGGGGATCAAACACCAAGGCCTTCCTGATCACGAAAGCTCAGCTGTTCACTCAGTGAGATGAGACAATGTTGTTCTCAGGTGACTCTCTCTCTCTTCTGTGTCATGGCTGAGATTCCTCGGTGTAAATGTTATCAGCACAATTTAGGAGGCCATTTTGCTTTTGTCCTCATTTGACCTCTGCAATTTGCTGTAATTTGCAGCTGTCCAGCGCTTCGAAGTCAGAACGCTATGAGCAGATCCTCAATGCCCTGAACAGTCATAGGAACAGGTAAGAGAACCAGTCCTTCCTAACCCTTACCCCATGACAAAGGCTGCAGGATTGAGTTCCAGAAACCTGAGCATGCAATCCAGGCCCACGTTCCCGGCCTTGCTTCACCATTTGATAAGAAAATGGCTGATCTGATTGTGGCCTTGAGTATGCCTGCCTCGACTCACTTCACAATCAGAAATCTGTCGTAGATCAGCTGTGGATATATTCAATGACCACCCTCCTACACACACACACACACACACACACACACACCCCTTCCCCCAAGCCTCCACAGCTCTCTGAGGGAAGAGAATTCCAAACACTAACCACCCTCTGAGGGAGGAAATGTCTCCTCACCTTTGTCTCGTCCTTTGCATGGAGATGGTGCGCGTAGTAGTTATGTCTCATGACTAATAACCCCAAGGGCCGGGCTAATAACCTGGGGAAATGGGTTCAAACCCCAGCACGGCAGCTAAAAGTCAGTCAATTAACTTGAAAAGTATTCTCTGTAATGATGACCATTGACTGTTGTAAAAACCCACCCAGTTCACTGATGTCTCGGAAAGGAAATCTACCACCCTTACCTGGTCTGGGCCTACATGTGCCCACAGACCCACAACTGCCCCCTGAATGGCCTAGCAAGCCACTAAGGACAGTTGGCAATAGGCAGCATATGCTGGTGTGTATATTTATTTCTCTTATACTTTTTCTTTTACTCTTTCGCTTTATATTTTCTCCTTTTTCCCCTTCTTTCCTCTACTCTTTCACCCCCTTCCCCTCTCTTCCCTCGATCTCCTCTCCTCATTCCCTCTCTTTCTCCTGCTCACTCTTATTTCTCACTCTCTCTCTTATTAATATCTCTCTCTCTCTCCCCCCGCAAGATTTGTGTCCGGGAAAGAGATCAAGAAAAAGAAGTGCATCTTCGGCCTGAAGGAGAGGCTCCCGCCACAGCCTCCGCCCGTTGCTACCCTGTGCGAGTTAGCGAACCAGCTGATGGCGACCTCTACCAGCCCTACCCCCAACAGGTTGGTAGAGACCAGGACCAGGGAGGGAGCCTAACATTTCGCGGACGCGCAGCATTGCCGATGTGGGTTTCACTCACCAGGTATGGGAGGCATGTTTGCACCAACGTGACATACCCACATGGCCGGTATGTGCGCTTTTACTGCCTGGCCGCTGTTACTGTGTGCCGCGCATCCTGTGAAGAAACCCACTGTTTCCGGTTACACACTGGCTTTAAGCGATTGTGAATGTTTATACGGCTGTGTCACCCAACAGTAGCAATTCTGCTATTTAGTGAGATTGTGGCTGACTCATGATTTCCATCTACCCAGTTTGATTCTGCCGCCCTTTAGTTGTGCCTGACTATATTCCCTTACCCAGCAAAACATCACAAAACTATAGTCAGGCACAACAGTGTGGAGTAATATAAAGGACGCTTTGACCAGAGTTTGGGTGGGGAAGGCGTGTTTATTGGTGATTGTAAAAGTTGGGGTCGTGATTGACGTTTGACTGAGGCCATAGCAGCAAGGGGGGGGGGGGTTTGGGTTAAAATTAAATAAACTTCCACTTTATCTCATTGAGTCGCAACATTATCATCCCTCTGCTGACCGGCTCCATTGCAGTCCCAGTGGAATCGCTCAGACTCAACTTGGGTCAGTGTCCCCACAGGCTGTCCTAGAAGTAAGCGACAATCACCACCCCTTAAGGAACGGGTCAAACGGCCAAAATAAGAGACGATGCCCTTAAAATACGACAACGGCTATCGCCCTATCTCCGTGCACGATTAATGAAATGATGTCGCCCAGTTATTCAGCCTGAAGCCTGTGTTGTCCCTACTTATATTTATCATTTTCAGTGCAAGCTGCAACTCCAACACGCAATTGGAGGACATTTGGAAAGGTTGAACGGCACAAGGGATAAATGAACCATTAACCAAATGTTATTTGCTTGAGGAAGAAGCCAGCAATGCTAAGCAGGTCAGGGCAGACTCTGCGAGGCGAGTGAAAAACATTCCGGGGCAATGACATTGCCTCAGAACTCAAGTTTGCGATGTAACCGGTTTTACTCCAGCACAGGGGAGGGGGGGGAAGGAAGAACAAAAGAGGGAGGGGCTGCAATGAAAGCAGAAAATACTCGGCAGGTTTGAAGGGAGAAGCAAAGTTAACGTTTCGAGTCCCTATAGGGAAGAAGGAGAAATGTGATGGATTTTAGATCGTTCAAGAGGGGCTGGTGCAGTCAGTGATAGGTTGGAGCTCAGGCGAGATTGACCAGGATGACACGGACACAAGAAAAATGGGATGCTGATGGAAGTTTAAAGACTAAACAGGGTGCTAATAGTGGCATACAAGTAAGATGGAAGAATGGGTTCATAGCAGAGCAAAGATGAAAGCAGAGCTAAAGAACAAGTGACAGATGGCCATGCGGAGGAGGGGGTTGAGAAAAAAAATCAAAATGGAGGGCAATCATGGCCTGAAGTTGTTGAACTCAATGTTGAGTCCGGAAGGCTGTGAAGATAAGGTCTTGTTCCTCCAGTTTGCCTTGGGCTTCACCAGAACCTTGCAGCAGGCCAAGGGCAGACATGTGGGCATGAGGACACAATGATGAGTTAAAATGGCAAGTGACAGGAAGGTAGGGGTCATGCTTGCGAACTGAGCGAAAGTGTTCTGCAAAGCAGTCACCCAGTCTGTTTAGTCTCTCCAGTATAGGGGAGACTGCATTGGGAGCAGCAAATCCAATAAACCAAATTGAAGGAAGTGCATGTGAAACACTGCATAACCTGAAAGGGATGTTTGGGGCCGTGGATGGTGAGGAGAGAATGGGACAGGTGTTAATGTAGAATCATACAGTACGTGGGCAGCACAGTGGCACAAGCGATTAGAACTGTGGCTTCACAGCGCCAGGGTCCCAGGTTTGATTCTCCGCTGGGTCACTGTGCGGAGTCTGCACATTCTCCCCGTGTCTGCGTGGGCTTCCTCCGGGTGCTCCGGTTTCCACCCACAGCCCAAAGATGTGCAGGTCAGATGGATTGGCCATGATAAGTTGCTCTTAGTGTCCAAAAAGGTTAGGCGGGGTTATTGGGTTACGGGGATAGGGTGGAAGTAGGGCTTAGATGGGTTGGTGCAGACTCTAGGGGCCGAATGGCCTCCTTCTGCACTGTATGTTCTATGTACAGAAGAGGCCCATCGGCCCATCAAGCCTGGACCGACAAAATAACTCATCTACACTAATCCCATTTATCAGCACTTGGCCCACAGCTTTGAATGTTGCTCATCCAAGTACTTTTTAAAGATTGGGAGGTTTCCTGCCTCAACCACCCTCTCAGGCAATGCAGCCCAGATTCTCACCACCCTCTGGGTGAAAAGAGTGTTCCTCAAATCTCTTCTACACCTCCTGCCTTTCACCTTAAAATTATGCCCCCTTGTTATTGACTCTTCCAACTCAGGGGAACACCCACTATGCCCCTCATAATTTTACACACCTCAATCAGGTCCCCCCTCAGCTTTTCTGCGCCAAAGAAAACAACGCAAGCTTATCCAGCCTCTCCTCATAGCTAACCCGCTCCATCCCAGGCAACATCCTGGTGAATCTCCTCTGCGCCCTCTCTGGTGCAATCATATCCTCCTATAGTGTGGCGACCAGAACTGAACACAGTATCCTCACCAAAGTCCTGTACAGCTTGGGATCTCATAGAGACTTATAAAATTCTAACAGGACTAGACAGGGTAGATGCAGGGAGGATGTTCCTGTGGTAATGGAATTCATTACCACAGGAAGTAGTTGATGCTAAAACATTGAGTAGATTCAAGAGGCGGCTGGATAAGCTTGCGTTGTTGGGGCGAATGGGATCAAAGGCTATGGGGAGAAAGCAGGATTAGGCTATTGAGTTGGATGACCAGCCATGATCGTGATGAATGGCGAAGCAGTCTTGAAGGGCCAAAAGGTTCCTCCTGCTCCTATCTTCTATGAATGTATCTATGTATAACTGCCCTGCTCTTATAATGTATGCCACGACTGATAAAGGCAAATATGCCTTCTTATTTACCCTACTCGCCTGTCCTGCCGTCATTAGGGATCTGTGGACAAACACCCTAAGATTCCTCTGTTCCTCTGAGCGTCCTAGTATCCGGCCATTCACTGAGTACTCTAGTGCCGTGTTACTCCTTCCAAAGTGCATCACCTCACACTTTTCAGGGTTAATATCGATCAGCCACCTATCTGCCCATCTATATCCTCCTGTAATCTAAGACCTCCTTCTTTACTGTCAACCATCCCATGTCATCTGCAAACTGTTATCACTCCCCCCCCCCCCCCACCCCACCCCCACATTTCCTTCTATATCATTTTTTAATATATATATCTAATATATATATCTCAAACTTCTGTGATTACGTGGGAAGGCACCGTGGAAAGGCAATGGGGTATTGTGGTGATGGAGGAGTGGATCAGGGCGTCACGGAGGGAGCGGTTTGAGACAGGCCAGAAAGATTAAATGACAAATGATTGTGTAAGGGTAAAGGGGATAGAAATGGGATAGTTCAATTAGTGACTCAGCACAACCCTTTCTGCCCAGAATTTAGGCAGCACCTGATACACCATAACCAGCAACTTGGAACTCGCATTGCTGTAAATGGTTAGCGGTTATATCTAGTTAACGGACACTGGAAAGGTTAAAGTGGCAAACTAGAAACGGGGTGGGGGGGAGGTCCCTGCGCAAATAAAAGCAAGTATCCCCACTTCATAGAATGATACAGCACAGGAGGTGACCATTCAGCCCATCATACCAGTGCCACCTCCTTTGAAAGATCTATCCATTAGTCCCATTCCCTCTTTTATTTCTCCACATGAACCAGCTTCAATACTTATCCAACTTTCTTCTGGAAGTTACAATTGATCCAGCACATTGCAGATCACAGCAACTGCTGCGATATGAGATTTTGTTTTGTTAATCCTCATCTCCCCTCGGGTCCTTTGTGTCAATTCCCATAAAACAACCACTCCAGATCAAGGTTGAGACGAAATAATTTCTGCTGCTTGCCTTATTTGAGGTGGTCCAGCCTGAAGCGGCTGTTTACCCTGACTCCAAGGTTGGGGCTGGTGGGCGGGCGGGTAGTATGAACAGGGAGTTAAGGGGAGTCTGGTACAACTGCATTGTGCCCTTCTGTTTCCCCCCCCCCCCCATCCTTTTGGCTCAGTGCAGTGCCCACCATGTTGTGTACCACCTCTTAGGAAGGGCAAATTCTGAAGGGGTTTGACATTATTTGTGCCCCTCCCTTCCCCCACGTCCCTCCCTGTCCCCTCCCACTCCAGGTCCATGCTCGAGGGGGTGAAGAAGCTGAAGGCCAAGAGAACCCCTCGCCACAGAGACCCGCAGGACCTGTACGAGCTGAAGACCAGACGAGCACGTCGGCTACTGCAGAAAGCCATCAGTCAGGTAACCAGCCATGGGTGGTGGGGTTGCTGGGATGGATGTGGGGGTGGCTGGGTTGTATAGAGAGAGAGCGTGTGGGCAGGAGGTGGGAGAGATTCGCGAGGGGGTGAAGAGAGGCTGAGGGCCTGAAAATCCAACTGAGAGGAGAAGGCAACCAGAAGGGGCAGCAGGGTAGTAGGGGGCAGCAGGGTAGCATGGTGGTTAGCATAAATGCTTCACAGCTCCAGGGTCCCAGGTTCGATTCCCGGCTGGGTCACTGTCTGTGTGGAGTCTGCACATCCTCCCCCTGTGTGCGTGGGTTTCCTCCGGGTACTCCGGTTTCCTCCCACAGTCCAAAGATGTGCGGGTTAGGTGGATTGGCCATGCTAAATTGCCCGTAGTGTCCTAATAAAAGTAAGGTTAAGGGGGGGGTGGGTTGTTGGGTTACAGGTATAGGGTGGATACGTGGGTTGAGTAGGGTGATCATGGCTCGGCACAACATTGAGGGCCGAAGGGCCTGTTCTGTGCTGTACTGTTCTATGTTCTATGTTCTAAGTCCTGAAGATCATAGGAAGAGGATTAGACCAATCAGCCCCTCACGTTTGTTCTACCATTGACTTAAATTATTGACTTATCAATGCTCCACTCACCCACCTTGACTGTGTAACCCTCAACATACTCAGTCAGGGAAGAGATCAACGCATAGGCAAACGGGGGAAAGATTGAGAGAGGAATCATGCATAGCAGTTAACGCAGGTGGTCGTGTGTGTGTGCGTCATACAAAGGGAATAGAGAAAGAGGCCATTCAGTCCCTCTAGTCCGTTCCACTGTTCTGCATCTCATCTCCATTTGCTCATCTTTGCTTCACACCCCTCGATACACCTGCCCAACAAAATCTGTGTAGCTCCATATTGAAAGTTCCAATTGACTCACACCATCTATAGCCCTTTGGGGCAGAGGTTGTTCCAGATTTCCATTCCAGCCTGTACGAGGTTCCTTGGTTACTGAGAACTGCAGACCTGAGCAGTTTTATTTAGTTGAGTGATTGGCATGAGACACGCTGAGAGAGTCAATGTTACCGATTTGTGGATAAGGTCTCACAACTTGGTCTTCAGCCATTTTTGTGCTGATGGAGGGGGGGGGGGGGGGGGGGGGGGGGTGTTAGTGATGGTGATGTAAGCGCTGTGTACGAGCTGATGCTTTGGTGTTTTTGTGCCTGCAGAACGTGGTAGCGAATCCTTCCAGCCCCAACCAGTCCTATCAGGGCTGCAGAGGCAGCGCCAATACGTGCTCCATCCGGGAGAGCACGGAAAGGTAAGTGAACGAGGCACAAGTGGTGGGGAAGCTCTGGAGTTTTGTCTTTACCCCCTTGGTTTTAGGCCCAACATGAGAGAAACGATGTTCCCAATGGTAGGGGTGGTCAGAACCAGGCGTCACAATCAGAGGATATGGGATAAACCATTTAGGACAGAGATGAAGAGACATTTCTTCACCCAGAGAGTGGTCGGACTGTGGAATTCATTACCACAGGAAGTAGTTGAGGCCAAAACTGTATGTTTTCAAGAAACAGTTAGATAGAGAACTTAAGGCAAAGGGGATCAAAGGATGTAGAGAGAAAGCGGGATAAGGATATTGAATTGGATGAGCAGCCATGATCATAATGAATGGTTCGAAGGGCCGAATGGCTTCTTTCTCCTATTTTCTATGAAAGAGAGAATCTAACCATTGAGCAGAGACGGAACTGGACCAGCCATATAAATACTGTGGCTATCAGATCAGGTCAGAGGCTGGGAATCCTGCGGCGAGTAACTCACATTAAGGTGCCACTTCAGGTATTTGCATCATTCATTTTCAAAGTTACAATTAAGCCATTAAGGGCCAGGAGGAGGCCCAGTGGGCCGATTGAGTTCAAGCAGTGCATATCAGTTTTAGGACAACTCAATGTGTAAATAAGCCTGCGGATTGTGGTGCAGGGAGAGAGAGCCTGGGCAATCCTTTCACTCTCGCCTCCTCTTTTGATAGAACACCTCCAAAGATGATGTACGCGTCAATTCAGCCATCCTCCAACAATGTCCGCAGCCTGGAGTCATCATCCTCCTCCTCGTTTGAATATGGGTGAGTGCCTCGTCTGGTCGCTCATCGTCTGTCTCTTACCCACATTCATCCCCAGTCCCACAACCCACACCACACCATGATATTCTGACACACTAGCCATAGAATCTTAGAATTCCCACAGTGCAGAAGGAGGTCATTCAGCCCATCAGGTCTCTACAACCCTCTGAAAGAATACCCAGCACAGGCCCATCCCTGTAACCCCATAATGCCGCCTAAGCTGCGCATCTTTGAACGCTAAAGGACAATTTTATCATGGTCAATCCACCCCACCAACACTTCTTTGGACTGTGGGAGGAAACCGGAGCACCCGGAGGAAACCCACGCAGACAGGGGGGAGAATGTGGAAACTCCACACAGTCACCCGAGGTTGGAATTGAACTCGGGTCCCATCTACAGCATGTCAGTAGTGCTAACCACTGTGCCACCGTACAGCCTTTTGTAGGGTCTTCTTGCTGTGCAATAAAGAAGCCATTTGAAATCTGGTTGGTGGCCCCTCTGAAGGAGATATTTTTGCCCATCACAAGAAACCTCGAACCAATCTCACTGTCCTTGTCCTGTCACCCACACTGAAGCCCTGCTACATTTCCTGCTTCAAGAACAAACTAATTTATCCTTAAAAACTCTGGCTCAAATTCTCCCCATGTTCCTGCATTTCACTGCCACACAGTTGGTAACACTCCTGTATATATTATATAACACACTGTGTGTTACAGGGTATAACACTCTGTATATATTATATAGCACACTGTGTGTTACAGGGTATAACACTCTGTATATATTATATAACACACTGTGTGTTACAGGGTATAACACTCCTGTATATATTATATAGCACACTGTGTGTTACAGGGTATAACACTCCTGTATATATTATATAGCACACTGTGTGTTACAGGGTATAACACTCCTGTATATATTATATACCACACTGTGTGTTACGCTCTCAGTAATCTCTCCACCCACTCTCTCTGCCGCTTGTTGTACTCTCTCGGCCTGCTTGCGGGACTCTCCACATGCTCTCGACCTGCTTGCGGGACTCTCTCCACACTCTCCCTTTCGCTTGCGATGCTTGCTCTCTCCCTCCTGCTCACAGTACTGACGCCAGCCATTCAGATGGCTGATTGACTTAACCCTTCTTCTCTCTTTTCCACCTCAGCGAGAATTCGGGCAATCAGGCGAAGGCTGTTGGCCGCCTGTCGGATGGAGAGGAGGGTGTGGATGAGCATCTCCTGGACCCTGCTGAGACAGAGCAAGAGGACGAGGAAGAGGAGGACGAGGAGGAGGAGGAGGACGGTTCTGACAACCCGATGGATACCCGGTCTCCGTGTGACTCCAGCGATGACGACCTGCCACTCTCCTACCTGCGGTCGTCGGTCAACAGCTACTTCGGGGCAATGGGCAGACTGGCGCGGGGTGAAACTGTGCGAATCCTTGCCCGCAGACTGACGCTGGACAACAAAGTGCAGTACCTGGTGGAGTGGGGCGGCTCCTCCATATTTTAGCACTCAGAAAACTAGGCGATTCCGGCAGGCAGGAGTTCGGGGAATTGGAGGGAGACGGCAAAGAAACAAGTGCCAAACAAAAGCAGCTTCTTTCAAATCAGACTTCTGATCGGGGCCAGGCACATCAGGGTTTCAGGATTTTACGTCAACTGTTTTTAATCTTTGGAAGTCTGTGACAGGCTTGATTCCTTGTGCTCTCTGTCATAGGAAGCTAGAGTATGTTCTCTCACACAGAGGCAAACCTGGGCTGGGCGCGTGTCAATAACACAGTTATGGACGTAGGGGAATTAAACAGGAGCTGGCTGATTATGTAGCCAGAGTTATGGACCAAGGTGGAACGTGAATCGGTCTCTGACCGTGCTGGGGTTCCAGGAGGATGTGGGTCAGACTGTGCACGGGGGGGGGGGGGTGGGGGGACATTCTCGGGTGGGGTAGACTGTCAGGGGGTCCTGGGGGATGTGGATCAGGCTGTGCCCGGGGGTGGGGGAATGTGAATCAGACTGTGCCAGGGTTCCTGGCGGGTTCAGACTGGGGTGGTGTGGGGGATGGTGGGGTGAAATGGGGATGGGGCAGTGCATTGACTGAGATTGTGTATCGGGCTGAGATGGGAGTCACACGGGGATTATGTAGAAGGCTTGCCTCTTCCTCCTCCCCTCTTCTCCCCTATGTAAATTAATCCTCACTTTCTATGTTTGCGCTCTGCTCCAATTGCCCATTGACCTGTTCTGCCTTCTGCCCTGTTCCTTCTCTGTGTCTGAGACTCGTATCCCTATTTCCCAGACTGACCCGCTCTATTTCTCGCATGTGTGTCCTTCCTTTCTATCTCTACCTCCCCCCCCTCTCGCTCTGTAGGTTCTCCCTGTGTGTATTTCTCCATCCCGTTGTTCTCTCTTTGTGCAGTTTGTTGTTTCTCTTGCGACACCTATGGTGCACAAGATAGAATTTAATCTGTTCCCACAGCGAATTTTCTCCTGGAGCGTCTGTCACCAGAGGCTTATAACTTGACAAGCGGGCGACACTTCACATCGAGCAGTTCACATCCATCTGACCAGGAGTCCCCCATTCTTACCACCAGACATTGGCCTGTTTGCAAAGATTTTACAGGTTGACACATTCAACTAGTTTCACCACGTTATGAACGAACCTTCCTTAACCATCAGGTCCTGGGGTGGAACTCGAACCCAGAGCTGCTGGTTCAGAGGGATATTGTCCCCTCCCCCTCCCCCGTGCCACAACACCTCCTCGCTCTGCATGCTTTTGCCTTTTTCTTTACCTCATGGTTTGTTTCCCCTCTGTCTGTCTGTCTCTCTCATTCTTGCCTTGCTCTCTCTCTCCCTGCCTTGCTCTCACTCTCTGCCTCGTTCTCTCTCCCTGCCTTGCCTTGCGTGCACTCTCTCTCAGCCTTGCGCACTGTCTGTCTCTGCCTTGTGCGCTCTCTCTGCCTTGTGCACTCTGTCTGTCTCGCTGCCTTGCGTGCTCTCCCTCGCTCGCTGCCTTGCGTGCTCTCCCTCTCTCACTGCCTTGCGTGCTCTCCCTCTCTCGCTGCCTTGCGTGCTCTCCCTCTCTCGCTGCCTTGCGTGCTCTCCCTCTCTCACTGCCTTGCGTGCTCTCCCTCTCTCGCTGCCTTGCGTGCTCTCCCTCTCTCGCTGCCTTGCGTGCTCTCCCTCTCTCGCTGCCTTGCGTGCTCTCCCTCTCTCGCTGCCTTGCGTGCTCTCCCTCTCTCGCTGCCTTGCGTGCTCTCCCTCTCTCACTGCCTTGCGTGCTCTCCCTCTCTCGCTGCCTTGCGTGCTCTCCCTCTCTCACTGCCTTGCGTGCTCTCCCTCTCTCACTGCCTTGCGTGCTCTCCCTCTCTCACTGCCTTGCGTGCTCTCCCTCTCTCACTGCCTTGTGCACTCAGTCTGTCTCGCTGCCTTGCGTGCTCTCCCTCTCTCACTGCCTTGTGCACTCTGTCTGTCTCGCTGCCTTGCGTGCTCTCCCTCTCTCGCTGCCTTGCGTGCTCTCCCTCTCTCGCTGCCTTGCGGCTCTCCCTCTCTCACTGCCTTGTGCACTCTGTCTGTCTCGCTGCCTTGCGTGCTCTCCCTCTCTCACTGCCTTGCGTGCTCGCCCTCTCACTTCCTTGCACGTTCTGGCATTGCAAGCTAGCTTTCCCTCTCTGCCTTGCACACTTGCTCTCCCTCTCTGCCTTGCACGCTCGCTCTCCCTCTCGGCCTTGCACGCTCGCTCTCCCTCTCGGCCTTGCACGCTCGCTCTCCCTCTCTGCCTTGCACTCTCGCTCTCCCTCTCTGCCTTGCACGCTCGCTTTCCCTCACTGCCTTGCACGCTCGCTCTCCCTCTCTGCCTTGCACGCTCGCTCTCCCTCTCTGCCTTGCACGCTCGCTCTCCCTCTCTGCCTTGCACGCTCGCTCTCCCTCTCTGCCTTGCACGCTCGCTCTCCCTCTCTGCCTTGCGCGCTCTCTGTCTCTCGCTGCTTTGCGTGCTCTCCCTGTCTCACTGCCTTGCGCGTTCTCCCTTTCTTACTGCCTTGCGCGTTCTCCCTTTCTCCCTGCCTTGCACGCTCTCCCTCTCACTGCCTTGCGCGTTCTGGCCTTGCACGCTCGCTCTCCCTCACTGCCTTGCACGCTCTGTTGGTGAAGTCCAAAGGAACATCTCCTTGTCAACACGCTTTATTCACCTCTTCATTTTGAGCTTCCTGTTCATTTGTGTAAAAGCTGGGCAGAGATGTGGAGAGTTAAGTCACTTGCTATTCTCCCCCCCGCCCCCCCAACTATTTAGGAAGTGGCCTTAGCAAGTGGAACGCGTCCTGTTGGTGAGGTCAGTAGACCCACAGTTTTAATCCATTTTCAAGATGGGAAACGTGGTACCCGCAGAGCAAGATTCCTCTTAGACAGAGTTTACATTGCCCATGTGACCTCCCGACGCACCAAACAAGCCAGTGCCAGGGGAGGCTGTTAGCTGTTTAGGCAAGTTGGCGTCACAACATGTTGCTTTACCATTAGATAGGCACGCCTGATCACGAGGGAATGTGGTGGTTCTGATAGGATTCCACAAACCTCCCCCTCCCCCGCAGCACCTTCTGCCCAAACGCTCTGTGCTGGCTTTGAACCAACCTCCCATCCTCGTCTAACTCATAACCTCCCTTTCCTCCTTCTACCACTCACCCGCCTGCTGGTCTGACTTCGGCTCACCTGTTCAGTGCTGGGCAGCGGGTTCCACCTTCTCACCACTCCCTGGGTAACGGGCGTCCATTCTGAAATACCTTGTTGATATCCTTGGTGACTTCCTTATGTTTACGATCCCGAGTTCTGGTCTCTCCTCACCAGTGGGAACGCTCTGTGCCTGCTCCAATTGAGGAAGGGGGGGGGGCGCAGAGATTAAATCTTTGGTAGTTTTTAAGGCCACTATAATGGAGTTTCCCCATCACCTTCTCTTTTCCATCGGAGGAAACCACAGCCTGTTCATCCTCTGCCGATGGTGTAACCTCATCTTTCAGCGATGCGGTGAGCTCCCTCCGGGCAGTGGTGTTGCTGTTACCCCCATCCCTGAGCTCGTGGGTTTTTTTTGTTTTCTCCCCTTTGCTTGTCTGATAAGAGGATGGGTTCGGAAAGCCAAGTTATATCATCCGTATTTAGAAGCCTAATGTTGACACGATGGGGCCCAGTCACTGAACTGGGACTAGCCCCTGCTTTCCTGATGGCTCAAGGTCCTTTTTTGGGTTGGGGAGAGGGGCCGGGGGGGGGGGGGGGGGGGGGGGGGGGGGAGAGATTATTTTGCTATTCTGTAATTTAAAATCAAAATTCTACACAATTCCCACACACACACACAAATGCATACATATACACACATATATATATAAATATATATATATAGATATATTATATAAAAATAAAGGTTTTGTTTTGTTTGTGTAAAATTTATTTTGTAAAATGGAGTTTAATTTTTTCCCCTCTCCTCTAAGCAATATTTCTTTGTGCTTTGGATGTCGAGAGATCTCTACCTGTTTTCTTTTTTCCCTCTTCACATGTAAAGTCTTCCAAAGCACTTGGTGTCTCTGTGCATTTCTCCTTTCAATGGGACACAAAATTGCGGCGTGGAATAGGGAAGTGACTGAAGTTCATTGGGCCCCTCAGGCACCTCCTGGTCCATTCCAGTAGATTCATGGCTGATCTCCGTCTTCATTCATTCTACCCTGCCTTGATTTCGTATTGATAATCTATACCATCACAAGATTTGGAATTTACAATTGATCCACTAGACTCAACATGGAGTTCCAAATTTCCACACACTGCTTCCTGACGTCACCCTTAGTTCAAATTTTAGTCATGTCCGCCGCCCCACACTCTTGATTTGCACAGGCTGCCAGAATTCTTCATCCGTTAGCGTGAGGCCTGGTTGTCTTGCCCACTGCCGCATTCACTCTGCTGCTTGGCTGGATGAGTGCAGCCCCAACAATCCTCGCAAAGCTCAACACCATCCAGGCCAAAGCAGCCTCACTTAATTGGCCTCCCGTCCACTGCCTTCAACATTCCCTCCACACACTGTGAAAGCTGCATGCACCGTATGCAAGATGCCCTGTGAAAACTCACCAAAGCTCCTTGGCAGCACCTTCCCAAACCATCTGGAAGGAAGCAGGGCAGAAGATACCTGGGAACCCCACCACCTGGAGGTTCCACTCCAAGTCACTCACCATCCTGACTTGGAAATATATCGGCGTTCCTTCACTGTGGCTCGGTCAAAATCCTGCAACTCACTGTGGTTGTATTTACACATCATGGACCACATTTTGTCGAGGAAAATTAGTGATGGGTAATAAATGGGTTCACTTACCGTGGTCGAATTTAAAAACAATGAACCAGGCCTCTCATAATGAATAGGCCCAGGCTACAGTCACTAATGGAGAGCCCTTAACCGGTCGGCTTGATTACTAACTGAAAGACTGGGGTTTCATAGAGTATCTACTGTGCACAAGGTGGCCTTTCAGCCCATCGAGCTGGCACCAACCTTCTGAAAGAGCGCACAACCTAGGCCAGTCCCTCATAACCCTGCAGATCTACTAACCCGCAGTTACAGGGCGAGAGTACAAACTCCACACATTCACCAAAGGTCAGAATTGCACCCAAGTCCATTGCGCTGTGAGGCAGCAGTGCTAACCATTATGCCACTGAGTGATAGGCTGCAGGGATTGGTTTCTAACCAATAGATTCCATCAAGTGGCTCTGATTGGGATTGGCTTGTTTTGCTCTGTTAATGTGGGACAGCAAGGCGAGCGTAAAGACAGTGGGACAGCCAAAGAGGCTGCATGGGAAGCATCCACGAGTTATAGAACGTTCCGGATTCACTCCATAAACCATCATCCTGAAATGTAACAGTGGGCTATGTGGAAACGAGGGCACAAACTGACATGTTGGGGCCTCTGCCGTATTGTGCAGTCAGCAACTCAGCACTGCATCAGTTATCACTGCCTCAATTCACTCCTCTTCCCTCACAGCCCACTTTCCCCATTGTATTCCCAACCAGAAGCTCAATCTGACTCCGATGGTGGAGAGTGATAATGTCACTGGGATAGTGATCCAGAGGCCCAGGCAAACGCCCAGCATGGCAACTGGTGAATTTTATATTAGTTAAAGTCTAGAAAAAAAGCTAGTCTCAGTAATGGCGACCTGAAACTTATCAATTGGAAAAAACAAAACATCTGGTCCACTGAGGAAATCTGCCGTCCTTAGCTAGGCTGGCGTGCACGTTACTCCAGATCCACAGCAATGCGGCTGACTCTTAACTACTGCCTCAGAAATGGCCCAGCAAGCGAATCAGTTCAAGGGCTATTCGAGATTGACAATAAATGCTAGGCCCAGCCGATGGCACCCTCAACCCGTGAACAAATTGAAAAAGAATCCCATGAAAATAAAGCCAAATGGTCATGACGTTTCTGATACCCACATTCAAGCAATGGGGGTGTGCAATAAAGATCGTTAGCTGTAAAAACCCATCTGGGTCACTGATAACCGTTGAGGTTTGGCCCACACGTGACTCCAGATTCAAGACGGTGTGGTTGACTCCTGTCTCCTGAAATGTCTGCACAAGCCATTCAGTTGTACCAAACTGCTGCACATCTTGAGGGCAATTATGGACGGCAAATGCTGGCCTGCCAGCCATGTCCACATGAAAAGTACACTTCTATCTGGACAGGTCATTAGGAGACCAGCGTGGGCTGTGCAGAGGTTGGAACTCCCTTTGGATGCAGATATCTCACCAGGAGGGCGGCCTGGTATTCTCAGACCAATACCCTCGCTTCCATAGGACGTCGAAGCAGACGTAGGCCATTCGGCCCATTCAGTCTGCTCCTCAGTTCAATGAGATCATGGCTAATTTGATATAATCCTCGACTCCAGTTTCCCGCCCAATCCCCAAAACCTTTGATTCCCTCTGATTAAAAATCTGTCTATCTCAGTCTCTATGGTAAAGAGTTCCACAGATTCACTACTCTCTGGGAGAAGAAATTCCTCCTCATCTCTGATTTAAATGGGCGACCTCTTACTCTGAGATTATGCCCTCTGGATCTAGACTCTCCCACAAGGGGAAACAACTACTCTGTCAAGTCCCCTGGGAATCCGATACGTCTCAATATTGTCGCTTTTCATTCTTCTAAACTGCATTGAGCACAGTCCCAACACATTCAACCTCTCCTCTAGTGGCAGGGATTTGAATTGACTGTTGCCTGCGTGAGCTGCAAGTTGGAATGTCACCACTGATGAAATTGTGCTCCATCAACTCACCAACGGATGCATCCACTCAGCAGTGGAACTAATTAAGAGCGAGGGATTGTCATTCCCTTAAAAAAAAGTGCGGCTGTCCTGTGACCAATCACAAGCTTTATGATGCCAAGTGGGTCGCCTTGGTATCTATTTTACAATGAGATGAACATCATTGCTAGCCTTTCCTGTAGTCCAGGCCCTGAGAAACTCATGGCATATTCTGGCCCTTATATAAATGAAAAGGAGTTTTAGTTAAAGCCTCAATAAAGGTTTCACGCATTAATAACAACAGGAGGAAATGGAATTGTGAATAAAGGAGAAAAACATGAAGACAGGGTCAGCGCAGTGTTTTCCATTTATTTTAAAGATACCAACTGAAAGGCTTGTGTTTGTATAGGATCTGTCACAACCTCAGCCAATAAAAGGCTTTTGAAGTATCGTCACAGCAGCCATTTTGCGCAAGGCAAGCTCCCGCACTGCAATCTTGACGATGACCAGATTATTTATTTTTAAATTGTGATTTTGACTGTGTAATAAATATTAAAACCATAGAATCCACAAAGTGCACAAGGAGGCCATTTGGCCCATTAAGCCCACACAGATCTTCTGAAAGAACACCCTATCTAGCCCACTACCCTACCCTATACTTGTAATTCTGCAACCCCACCTAACCTGCACATCTTTGGACTGTGGGAGGAAACGGGAGTACCCAGAGGAAACCCACGCAGACATGAGGAGAATGTGAAAACTCCACACAGTCACGTACTGATCCCTTTACCACCTTTTTCCTTTCTATCTACCCTTCTGAAACTCTCTGTATCCTTCAACTCCCAGATTTGGTCTCCACTTTGTCTCAGTAATCATACTCTGCTGTCTCAATTTGTGCTGTTAACTCATTAATTTTATTCCAAATGCTACATGCATTCAAATATCAAGCCTTTAAGTTGGTCCTATTAACAATGTTCCCTACTCTTGTATGATTCCCTGGTGTGATATGAAGTTCACATGCTCTGTCCTTTCCTTTCATTATAAGGTAACAATTAGCCTCATCGTTAATGCATTTGCATTTTGATTGTTTAAATTTCCATGCAGCTCAACTCTCCTCCCCGCTATTTAGGTTAAAACCCAATCTACAGCCCAAGTTATTTGCCAGGACACTAGAACATAGAACAGTACAGCACAGAACAGGCCCTTCGGCCCTCGATGTTGTGCCGAGCAATGATCACCCTACTCAAACCCAAGTATCCACCCTATACCCGTAACCCAACAACCCCCCCTCCCCCTTAAACCTTACTTTTTTTAGGACACTACGGGAAATTTAGCATGGCCAATCCACCTAACCCGCACATCTTTGGACTGTGGGAGGAAACCGGAGCACCCGGAGGAAACCCACGCACACACGGGGAGGACGTGCAGACTCCGCACAGACAGTGACCCAGCCGGGAACCAAACCTGGGACCCTGGAGCTGTGAAGCATTTATGCTAACCACCATGCTACCGTGCTGCCGGCATGGCACTGCCGGCACTAGTCCCAGCATGAGTCAAGTGGAGCCCATCCCAATGGAACAGCTCTCTCTTTCCCTAATGGTGCTAATGTTCCATGAATTCAAACCCATTTCTCCCATACCAATATCTGAGCCATGCAATTACCTCGTTAATCTTATTGACCCAATGCCAATTAGCTTGTGGCTCAAGTAGTAATCTCTTGACGATTCACTTTTAGGTTCTGCTTTTTAATTTAGCTCCTCTTATTCCCTCCACAGAACTCTGTCCTTGTTCTACCTTTGGGGGCCTCACGGTAGCATGGTGGTTAGCATCAATGCTTCACAGCTCCAGGGTCCCAGGTTCGATTCCCGGCTGGGTCACTGTCTGTGTGGAGTCTGCACGTCCTCCCCGTGTGTGCGTGGGTTTCCTCCGGGTGCTCCGGTTTCCTCCCACAGTCCAAAGATGTGCAGGTTAGGTGGATTGGCCATGCTAAATTGCCCGTAGTGTAAGGTTAATTGTTGGGATATGGGTTACGTGGGTTTAAGTAGGGTGATCATTGCTCGGCACAACATCGAGGGCCGAAGGGCCTGTTCTGTGCTGTACTGTTCTATGTCTATGTCTTTATTGTTGGTACCTACGTGGGCCATTGCAAATGGATCTTTCCCCTCCCACTCTTGGTTCCTTTGCAGCCCACTGAGATATCCTTAACCCTGGCACCAGGTAGGCAACAATACTTGCGACAGAGAACTGTGTCTATGCCTCTAACTATATTATCCCCAACTATGGCTATGTTTCTCTTTACTCCACCCACCACTTGAATGGCTCCCTATACAATGATGCTACATCAGTTTTTTCATCCTCTCTATAGTCCCCACTTTCGTCTACACAGGGAGCAAGAATCTCAAACCTGTTGGTCAAGGGCAAGGGTTGTGCCTCCTGCACTGCTACCTCTTGCATCCCTCTATCTGTCTCACTCATAGTCACATCTTCCTGCCCCTGACCACGAACTGAATCTAAGGCGTGTGATTGCCTCCTGAAACATAACATCTAGGTAACTCTCCTCCCCTTCCCTTCCCGCAATGTCTGAAGCTCAGGCTCCAGCTCTTTAACTCTGAGCCAAAGTTCCGCAATCAACCAAAGTTTCCTACAGAAATGGTCGCTATGAACCAGAATGGGGGTCCACAAGCTCCCACACGGTGCAGGTGGAACATATCGCCTGGCCCTCCATCCATATTTTATTTCCTTGAAGATCCGTGAATCGAAAATTTTATGTTGACTGATACAATATTGAGGGAAGATATTATCACAGATGATGTGGAATCTGTCTGGATCGAGTTAAGGAACAGCAAGAGGCAAAAAACATTTGTAGGGGTGGTATACAGAGCTCAAAATTGCAAATTGCAATGGGATTAACATTAGACAGGAACGCAGAGATGAAAAGGAACATCTGTGATTATGGGTGACTTTAATCTGCATATAGATTGGGTGACTTAAATTAGTCACTACA
>NC_052158.1:14788521-14790438 GCF_902713615.1 Scyliorhinus canicula | reverse complement strand
CTCTCTCTGTCTGTCTCTCTCTCTCGCTCTCTCTGTTGAGGCTGGAGGTTGATTGAAAATTTCAGGACAACAATGGACACTGGACTCGGGCACAAATAAATCAGTGCTTCAGCCTTAGCTGGGGTATTCGGCCTGATCTGGGCATCAAACGTCAAGAAGGATGTCAAGATCTTGTCCAGGGTACAGAGGGGGCCCACATGCGATTTAATAAACAATGGAGGAATTCACATGGAGCGGTTAGAAAATTTGAGCTTGTCCCCCTCACAGCAGAGGAGGTTAAGGACACACCCAATAGAGGTTTTCAAAATTACGAGGGGCTTTGTTAGGGGGAAATAGGAAGAAACTGGAAAGCGGGTCGGCCATGGGAGGTCACAGATTTAAAATAATGGGCAAAAGAACTGGAGAGGAAATTAGGTTTTCATTTAATGCTGAGGTTTGTTCAGATCTGGGACACACCACCTGAAAGGGTGGCCTGATTTACAGGGTTAGGGGATAAATTCTGGGGAGTACGATTAAACTAGAATGTTGTTTTAAAGAGCAAGTACAGAGATGATGGGCTGAATGGTCTCCAGTGCTGAAAGATTCTATCATTCTACCCAAGGGCCAGTAAATGGGGTTAAGATGCAGCATTTTAGAATTCTTTGTTTGGCAGAAGGAGTTTTTACAAATGAGGACTGACGAACTTTAATGAATATAATCTCTGCCTAAAGCCTAGGTGTGTCATAAGTACGTCATTTGAACTATGTGGCTTCAATGCACCAGTCTACTTTAATATATATTAGAAATAATACATTGTAGATTGCACAAATCTTTGGAGATGTTTGGACAAGTTGGTAAAACCATATGAAATGATTTTTGGATCCTTGGCTTTGTTGATAGACACAGAGAGAACTAAATCCAGAACATAAGTGGGATTCTCCGACATCCCGCTGGGTCGCGAACCCCGCCCCCACGCCGGCGGCCGTATTCTCCAGCGCCGGTTTTCGGCCAGGGACGGGGTTCACGCCATGCCGGTCGTGGCCGTTGGCAGCGGCCCCCCGGCAATTCTCCGGGCCCCGATGGGCCGAGCGGCCATCCGTATTTGGCCAGTCTCGCCGGCGTGGGTTAGACATGGTCCCACATGGCTGGACCTGGCACGTAAGTCAGCTGGGGCAGTTCTCGGGTGGGGGGGTGGGGGGGGGGGGGGGGGCGCGGGGGGCTCCAACCCCGGGGAGGGCCTGTGCCGTGGGGGCACTCCTTCCTTCCGCGCCGGCCCTTGTAGGGCTCCGCCATGGCTGGCGCGGAGAAGACAACCCCTGCCAGCGGTTCCGTGCATGATTGAGATCACGCCGGCCCTTCGGCGCATGCGCGAACTCGCACAGTCCCTTCGGCGCTGGCTGGCGCGGTGCAAACCCGTCCGGAGTCCACCTAGCCCCTGGAAGTGCGGAGAATTCCACACTTTCAGGAGCTGTCGATGCCGAAATAGTATGCGCAGGTTTTCCCACCGGCATGGGGACTTAGTCCCGCAAAAGGAGAATCTAGCCCATTATATTTAGCCTTTAAAAGCCTCAGTTGGAGTATTGTGATCAATTCTGGGAATGGATATCAAAGTCTTGGAGACATGCAGGGGGGAGATTTACTGGGATGAAAGTTCAGAGATGTGGGGAGACTCAGGGGTCTCAGGGGAAATCAGGGCTGTTCTCTTGAAAACAGAGAAGATTAAAGTGAGATGTCTGTATTTTTAAATGTTATTTCCCATCATGCTTGAATGGATTTCAAGTACCCTGCTGTGAAACTAAATTCAATGTTTATGAACATCTACCTAGGATTGACAGCTTCTGACCATGTCAAAAGCAGTTAAGTGCTTTCTGTAGAGAAAAAGAAATGCAAGCACTTAACTCCTGGATGTTTATGTCAGGTTCAAAGCAGGGTACTTGA
>NC_052158.1:14747228-14788021 GCF_902713615.1 Scyliorhinus canicula | reverse complement strand
ATATCCAGAACTGAGGAAACTAAGGCTCTTCAGCACACTTGTCAACATTCATTCAATTGGGTAATGAGTCTTTTTGCTTTGCGATTGGCTGAGGAAGGCCGTACATCACAATCATGGATGTGTTGGCCGACTGAGTGTGGGAGCAAGTCATGTGATTAAAACCTCCACAGAGCTACGTTTAATTGGAACCCTGCCGACACTCTGTGTCTGGTTGTATCTGATGGGTTTGTTTCCTGTGTGCTGTCTTCACACTACGCTGTGTCCCAACCCATAATCTCCGAATGTTTGCCTTGGCAACGTGACCGCAACTGGAGTCATGACAGGCAAATGAGTTCTGGTAAAGAGGAAACGGGCCCCATCCTGTAATGTGCACAGATCGGCTTCTGTGGAATGTCACCATGGCAACGTGTGCGATAACAAACACAGGAACTCCCGATCCCATGATGCTGCACAGTCATTTGTGGGGCAGTGGGTCAGACACTGTCGTCCCCCCCCCCCCCTCTGGAACCGGGTGGGACAGTGGGTCAGACACTGTCCTTTTCCCCCTCTGGGACGGTGGGTCAGATACTGTCCTTTTCCTCCTCTGTGACTGGGTGGGACAGTGGGTCAGACACTGTCCTTTTTCCCCCTCTGGGACGGTGGGTCAGACACTCCTTTTCCTCCTCTGGGACTGGGTGGGGGCAGTGGGTCAGACATTGTCTTCCCCCACCCCCTGCCTTGAGGATTGGGTAGTAATGTACTGAGGGTGACCGGATTGATGGGGCAGCACGGTAGCACAGCGGTTAGCGCTGTTGCGTCACAGCTCCAGGGTCCCAGGTTTGATTCTGGCTTGGGTCATTGACTGTGTGGAGTCTGCACGTTCTCCCCGTGTCTGCGTGGGTTTCCTCCGGGTGCTCTGGTTTCCTCCCACAGACAAAGATGTGCAGGTTAGGCGGATGGGCCATGATAAATTGCCCTTGGTGTCCCAAAAAAAAGTTAGGTGGGGCTACTGGGTTACGGGGTTAGAGTTTAAGTAGGGTGCTCTTTCCAAGGACTGTTGCAGACTCGATGGGCCGAATGGCCTCCTTCTGCACTCTGTGTCCATATCAATAGGCAAGGGTTGAAACTAGGAAAACTGTAATTGGAGGGTTGGGTGTTGGCTGAGGAAGGTTTGTGTCTGTCTTGTTAAGTGTAGAAGGAATTTACTCTATCTAATCCGTGCTGTACCTGCTACAGGAACATGCTTTTTTTCCCATTTTGGGCGTACATCATTCCTCACTGCTGACTCTGTATTGTAATCCCAAAAATGCTGTGTGCTGGATCACCGGCCCAGCATTGTGCTTTTCCTTGAGGAGTCTTGGGATGACTCTCTACTCGGGGCTGGTGCTAGGAATTGTGGGCCCAATTAGAAAAATGATGGCGGGGCCCCTACTCTACAAAAGTAAAAATTTATGCTAGTTTATATTTCGTGTAGTATGCTCGTCTTTAACCAAAAAAAAACATTAAATGCTTGATATACTAAAATTTTGAAACTTACTTACCCGGGCGGAAGGATTTGGCGGAGCAGGGCTGAAGGATTTGTCGACAGTAATGCGGTGTGTTCCCCAAAAGTAAAAACTACCCTATAGTTCCTCTTAGAATACAGAAAAGGCTTCAAACGGTAACTCTGTCGCCGCTGGCGCGGGGCCCCCTTAAGGTGCGGGGCCCAATTTGATGAAATTGGTCAAATAGGCTTAAAACCGGCCCTGTCTATCAGGGTGACTGGAGGAACTGGTGAAAACGTCCCAAAAGTCGACTCTTGCTTTTGCCCCCCACCGACCCACTCCCTTGAGGGAGGGGCTGTCATTTTTCTAGCTCCGTGTCTGGCCGGCTGATTGATTAGATTATTTACCCTCCCTACTTCCTGCGTCACATTCCCTTCAGACCAAGGTCCTGTCAAACTGAAAGGATGAATCTGCCCTTCTGTTGCTATGGCGCTGGGAGCTCGTGGTTCGTTTTACAGCCAATTCCTTTCTTGCGAGCCAAGCATTCCTGGTGCTGGTGTCTCCCTCTTCACTGATAATTGTCTGTAATCTAAGCAGCTAATGAATGGGATTGCGCTGCCGCCTGGGGTTTGGGGGAAGTGTCGCGTGTTTGTGGACCTGGTTGTTTGATACGTGAATCATTGTCATGTGGCAGCTGGTTAGATTTCATGTTGACATCTGTTCACAGAATCGTGGGCAAGTACAGCACTGCAGGAGGCCATTGCATCTGTGTCAATCCTTTTTCGAAGCGTGACCCAGGTTAGCTGCACTGCACAAGTAGGATCACATTAACACTGGAGTGAAGTTACTGTGAAAAGTACCAGCCTCTGTTTAACAGGTGCTGGAATGTGGCGACTTGGGGCTTTTCACAGGAACTTCATTTGAAGCCTTCCTGTGACGAGCAATTTTTCATTTCATTTTCATTTTTCAAAAGCCTCTAGTTGCCATATTCCGGCGCCTGTTCGGATACACAGAGGGAGGATTCGGAATGTCCGATTCACCTAACAGCACACCTTTCGGGACTTGTGAAATGAAAATCGCTTATTGTCACAAGTAGGCTTCAATGAAGTTACTGTGAAAAGCCCCTAGTCGCCACATTCCGGTGCCTGTTTGGGGAGGCTGGTACGGGAATTGAACAGTGCTGCTGGCCTCCCTCGGTCTACTTTTAAAGCCAGCGATTTAGCCCTGTGCTAAACCAGCCCCTCGTGGGAGGAACCCGGAGGAAACCCATGCAGACACGGGGAGAACGCACAGACAGCGACCCAAGCCGGGAATCGAACCTGGTACCCTGGCGCTGTGAAGCAACAGTGCTAACCACTGTACTGCCATGTTTTAAACCTGGAATCTCCTGATTGAAGAGGCAAGACCGTGGCCAACTTGGTCCACTCTGACTAGCACCCCGAAAACAAGCCCAGCCTGGCGGGAGGGTATACTTCATTTTAGAAAAAGAAGATCTGGCTGTTTAGGGCTTCCTGGGCCTGGAGGGCCTGGAGGCCCCAGCCCCACTCCCAATTGCCTGAATAAAAGGCAGGCAAGCCGGAAACCCCCAAAGATTTTCAAGCTGAGCTCGCCGGGACTTTTCAAGAATTTGTCTTTTGACCGGTATCCTCTCTCCTTTAATTATCCACCTGGTGCCCCGCCCCATCTGCTCCCAGAGTTGTGCTGACGATATGCCGACTGGAATTCAAAGCTTAGTCCGTGGATGGTGTGTTGGAAGCTGAGAGATTCTGCAGGACCGTTTTTTTAATAAATATTTTTATTCTTCTCCTTTTTCACATTTTCCCCCAAATTTCCACCCAACAATAAACAATAATCAGTAACGAATGCAATGTCAGTTCCCATATCAATAACAACGATCCCATCCTCCCACCAAACCCTCAAACAGCAGCCCGCATGTTAACATAAACAATAACAAAAAAGGAATCGACCATAGTCACCATTAACACACACCATCTTTCTCCCCCCCCCCCCCCCCAACTCTCTCAGCCACCCCACCTAATGTTCGATGTTATCCAATTCTTGAAAGTGCACAATGACTAACGCCCATGATTGTAGAACCCCTCCATCCTTCCCCTCAGTTCAAACTTAACCTTCTCGAGAGTTAATAATTCCAGCAGGTACCCCCCCCCCCCCCCCCCCGCCACGCCAGGGCACAGGGTGGAGAGGTTGATCTCCATCCCATCAGGATCCGCCTTCGGGCGCTCAATGAGGCGAAGGCAACATCTGCCTCCTCACCCATTTCCAACCCCGGCTGGACTGCTGGACCTTTTTTTTATTTTGAATCTTTCAGTGAATGGCCCTGGATGTATCCAGTGAGCGATGTCTGTGGATTCACACAGGTTGACGTGCTGAGACGAAGGTGGAAGTGCTGGCATTGTGAATAAGCTACCTGGTGAATTTGACCTGATTTTTGTTTCCCCTCTTCGACTCGCTCGCCAAAGAGGCGAACCTGCCCTTCCTTTGGTCGTCGATGATTTTCTCTCTCCTTGACAGGGAACGCTTGCGTTTGCATAGCTCCGGTCACGACCTCGCGTCCAGCCCAAAATGATTTGCAGGCAATCTTTGGAGCCTGGCTGCTGTTGTAATGTGGCTGACTGTGTCCGGGTTGTGTGCCTTCCTCAAAAGTGTCTCACTTTGCGTCTTTTTTTTGTTTTGAAACATTATTTTCCGTTGTCATTTTTGCAGAGAAGAGGTGCAGGAAAACTGCGTGCAATGGCGGAAGGAATCGCGTTTCATGTGCAAGATGAGTGCCAACTCGGCCACAGGGGTCCTGGACACCAGTCTCTGCCGGGTATCTGTTCGCAAGGTTTGTGTGATCTCTCTTTTTCGATCTCGTGCTTGTCCTGGTGGTAGATGTCTTGATATACACCAGTATATCATGGTGCAGACACACACTGATGGACACATACAGGGACCAATCAACATGTACAAACACCGCAGCCAATCACCAGTTAGAATACACACACTATAAAGGCAGAGGGCACCACGGTTCCCGCTCATTCTGGGTGCTGCCTCTGAGCGTAACAAGAACTCATCCAGCCCAGCACAGACTCACGACACGTGCTGAGAGAATCAACTGGTTTGGACAAGGCTTGGGTCTCTAGTTTAAGTTAGCAACAGTTAGACCCACAGTCATCGTGTGTTAGTTAGTTAGAAGAAGTTAATATAATTGAGTTGAACGTTCATCAGTGTTGGAAGTGTCTGTTCATCGCTCACGTCTACACTAGCCAACACTTCAGTAGATTCAGTGTCTCAGCACCCACCCTCCATCCTTTCCACCCCCCAAAATCGCTTCATCTCGCTGGCCCCTGTCTTTTCTGCGCCCTTTAATTTTCTTCCTTCTGGATGTCCGGCCCCCTCCCACAAGCCCCTGTAAAATGTTCTTCAGTAATCGGCACCCCTCTCGCACAATGATACAATTTGAATTGGGAAGTGCTCGATGTAAAGAATGTTTTAATAATGCTTTTAAGTAAATGGATGTTTACTTTTGGAGGCATCAGTGAATTTGGGTGTGCCAGACTGCAGAGTCTGCCTATCCTTGGTGAGGGAGCAGGAATGTGAGGAAAGGGTAAAGAAGCCGTCTCTCATTTACTTGCTTTTGTTCGGGGCGCCATGGGCAGTTGCCCATCTATAGGCCAGCCTTGCATCCTAGGCTCCTTGGAAAGTCTCTACGGAGGCCTCTCCTCCACCTCCAGGGGTCTGCAGACCCCAGCTTGAGAACCGTGGTTCTGGATTAATTTTGTCTAAAAGGATGTTTGTGAAAACTTTTTTTTCCCCGCAATCAAACACCACAAAAGTAAGAGACTATCTGGTTATTATTTTGTTGCTGGTTTGGGGAACTTGCTATGTGCCAATCGATTGCCTCATTACTCGTGTTCTATTTACTAAGAAAGGCCCTACTTTTATAATACGCTGACAGATCTGCGATGAGATTACTGGAATCTGCAAAAAAAACCGATCCACTGGGGCCACATGATGAAGCGCCTGCTCTGAGGCCTCTATATGGAAAGAGAATCCACACCTTTGCTAGGTCCATGTGGGCAACCTTTGACCCCGACACGCCAGGCACACGTGCCAACCTTTACCCTCGCTGACCTGACGTGGAAATGCTGAGATGGGTGGGGGGGGGGGGGGGGGGGGGGGTGTGGATGCTAATGTCACAGCATTAATAATCCTGAGACCCAGACTAAAGTTCTAGTTGGAACACTGGTTCAAATCTCACCTCATCAGCTGCTGAAATTTGAATATTTTATTAATGAATTGAATTTATTCAAATCTGGAATTAAAATCCATAATGGTGACCTTGAAACTACCATCGATTTGTCTTAAAACTCCCATCTGATTCATTAATGTCCTAATTCATTAATGTCCTTCAGGGAAGGAAATCTGCTGGCCAACGCATGTACCTCCCGACCCCCACAATGTGATTGATCCTTAACTACCCTCTAGCAAACCACTCGGTTGTACCAGACTGCTGCTGAAGCGGTTCGAGACCACCTCTAGGATGATGGGGATGGGCCAATAAAAGCCGGCCTTGCTAATGATGGCCACGCCCCTGAAATTATTTTTTTTGTTGAAAAACCCACTAATGTGCTGTCTTCTGGTCTTTCCGCAGGAGCTGAAGGGTGGGAAAACATTTGTGAAGGTGAGTGAGACTTTCTCCTCGTTGTCAGGTCTACTGATGAGTTGTGTATGGTTTTGGCAGTCATGCGAAGGCCAGTTGCTGATCCGGCATAGGTAGCAGTGATACTGAGGCACTGGGGAGGGGGGGATGCCAGGTGGCACATTAGTTAGCGCTGCTGCCTCACAGAGCCAGGGAACTGGGTTCGATTCTGGCCTCTGGTTACTGTCTGTGTGGAGTTTGCACGTTCTCCCAGTGTCTACATGGGTTTCCTCTGGATGCTCCTGTTTCCTCCCACAGTCCAAAGATGTGCAGGTTAGGTGGATTGGCCGTGCTAAATTGTCCCTTAATTTCCAAAGATGTGCGGATTAGGCGGGGCTATAGGGATTGAGCGGTTGGGGGGGGGGGGGGTAGAAAGAGAGAGGGAGAGAGAGAGAAGTGGGTCTAGGTAGGGTGTTCTTTCGAAGGGTCGATGAAGACTCGATGGGCTGAATGGCCTCTTGCACTGTGGAGCTTCTATAGACGCCAACTTGACTGGAGGGTGTTGGTTTGAATTGGAGCATGAGTCAGAAGGAGGGTTTGTAAGACTAGAGCCAAGATGCCAACCATTTGAAGTTGATGACAGTTCTATTAATATATGAATGATTAAACATTTTCTCTACCTCATTATGAAATACTCAGCATGTACTCAATTTTATTCATAGGGCCTAATAGTAAACATGTCTGATTTTAATCTGGTGGCCCACCTGAGATGGAGAGTCACTCGTGCGGCCCACTCACTAGCCTAGGTTGCCACCATGGCTCTACTTGCACAAGTTCTCCTTCTGACCCCCTCAGGTGGGCGTAAGCTATCCCGCGGCACTATTTTAAGAGCTGGGAGAGGAGTGGTGGGGGTGAGGAGAACGCTCCTTGTTGTCCTGGCCAATATTTATCCCAGGGTCCCAACAAGTAAAACGGTGATGTGGGATCTTGCTGTGCGTAGATTGGCTGCAGCATTTCCGACTCCCAACGGTGAATGTACTTGGAATGTGTGCTTCACAGCAAAGGGTGATACAGAAGCACCGTCTCCTCCTTCTCGGAACGTTTTGACAGAACAAAGACCTGTGTGTGTGTGAGGGAGATCGCTGTGCCAGCTGAACTCCGACCTCCCTTGTCATTGGGCTCTAATTAACCCAGGGACTCATATTTTTGTTTCAATTGATGGTGAATGTTGGGAGGTTTACATCATCGGGGGCAGTTTGAAGACTGTCTTGGTTGGCATTCAACCATGCATTTTTTTTTTTTTTTGGTCAATTGAAAGTCATGGGTAATCTCTCGCCAAGGTGCAGTGGTCACGTTCAAATTCCTGTACTTGGATTCTCAGCGCTTGAGAATCTTAGATTTTGACAGGGAATCAATAAGAGATTTAGACGGTATGTGGATAAGTGGTGGCTGATTTAGCCACGATCTTGTGGTGAAGTAGGCTCGAAGGGCCGGATGGGCCTATTCTAGTTCCTGTTTCTTGTGCTATTGTGGCCCAGCTCAGGTGAATGGATTGAGGCAGGTTCCCAGTCTCTGTCACTGGCCAGTCCAACCCCACCATCCACACTCGCCTCCACCGTTGCTGATGTGCCTTCTTCTGTCCTCAGCTGGGATTCGTCGACCTGAACTTGGCCGAGTTTGCCGGGGCTGGTTCCACCACTCGGTGCTACATCCTGGAGGGTTATGACACCAAGAACACGCGGCAGGATAACTCCATCCTGAAGGTACGGGGAGGAGGGGAAAGGCGGGAATGGGAAGGGACGGGGGAGCCATCTCTCCCGCCACTGCACATTTATCTGTTCCTGATCCCACGTTAACCGTGGCTCTCTCACCACAGAGGCAGTGGTGGGTTCATGTCCCCCACCAGGCTTGTAGTCTCGGCCGATGCTCCCAGGGCTGGGTCGAGGGAGGGCGGTCGCATCGGAAGGGTAGTCTTTCAGTTGAGATGCTAAACATCTGCCATCGTTTATTTATTTCCCTGAGGTGGGAAAAAGTGCAGGGGAGGTCTCTCCGTATCACTCCCTCTGCACGGCACTGGGATGTTGGCCTCTTCTCTTGTGCTGCAATTCTGGAGTGGGATGGGATTCCGGACACACAGTTTATCTTTCCAGCTAGTCTGACCTCCTTGGACCTGTGCACTGATGATTCTCTCTCTCTCTATCAGGTGTCCATCAGTCTGCAGTTGTTGTCTGGTGACCCCTGCTTCAAGACGTGAGTATATGCCGTGGGGAACGTTGTTTTTTTTTTTTTTTTCCTTCCCCTCTGACAGGTATTCCGTTGGGTTCTGGTTCCCCTTTCTCCCCCCTCCCCCCCCCCCCCCCCCCAACCCCAAGTGAGAATGAATGACTTCGGCCTGAGAGACAGGGATTCACAACCTCTGCTGCAGAGTGAGATCCCTGGCTGGGACCTTCCACCCTTTTTCTTCTTTAATCCTGTAAATGTGAATCCAATAATAGGCTCACCCCGTCCCCAACCACCAATTGCAAGCGGCCAAACAGCACAAGCCCTGAATCAATTGTGCCAACTGAGCCTTCGAAGGAGACCAATGGCTTTGCTAACTGGCAGTGGCGTTTGCACGTTTCCACTCTCCGTCGTTGATGTTACCGGCCTCGCGGAGGAACAATCTGATACAGACCATGGCAGAGAGTTTTACCATGTAAAGGCAGCAATGTTAAAACTACCCCCAGCCCCTCGTACATTTTTCTAACGCCCCGTTCAGTAGTCCCTGACTTTGTGGCCTCGGGCTGGCTATATGGCTCCCTCCCTTCACCAGGGGTCCTTCGGAGCAGTCATGATCTTAGTAGAAGAATGGAACAGATTGGGGCTGAATGGCCTTCCTGTTCCAATGTTGAGGTTGAGCTTTCTTTGCGCATGTTTGCCAGCCTAATATTCACAGGCTCGATACAAAGTCTCGTACAGAGTTGCGCTTTCCACCAAACTGGCGCTGCAAATCGAGGGCCTGGCTTTGTTTGCATTCCCGACACATCCATCCGCTCACCCGCAAGGCAGCATCTCCGGCAGTACACCACGCCCACAGTCTTCACCGGGCCCAGATTCTCCACTCCACTCTCTGAATTGAAAACCCCCTCCATGTTGTTGAATGCCCAATTCGATCTCCTCTTAATAATAGGGGCAGCAGGGTAGCATGGTGGTTAGCATAAATGCTTCACAGCTCCAGGGTCCCAGGTTCGATTCCCGGCTGGGTCACTGTCTGTGTGGAGTCTGCACGTCCTCCCCCTGTGTGCGTGGGTTTCTTCCGGGTGCTCCGGTTTCCTCCCACAGTCCAAAGATGTGCGGGTTAGGTGGATTGGCCATGCTAAATTGCCCGTAGTGTCCTAATAAAAGTAGGGTTAAGGGGGAGGTTGTTGGGTTACGGGTATAAGGTGGATACGTGGGTTTGAGTAGGGTGATCATGGCTCGGCACAACATGAAGGGCCTGTTCTGTGCTGTACTGTTCTATGTTCTAATAATTTTTTGTTGTTGTCACATTAACACTGCAATGAAGTTACTGTGGAAATCCCCTAGTCTCCACATCCCGGCACCTGTTCCGGTACACGGGGAGAAAATTACCTAACAAGCACGTCTTTCGGTACATGTGGGAGGAAACCGGAGCTCCCGGAGGAAACCCAGACAGACACTGGGAGGATGTGCAGACTCCGCACAGACAGTGACCCAAGCCGGGAATTGTCCCCGGTACTGTGCTAATGTGCCACCTTATTCAGCCTCAGGAGAAAACTGCCATCCTAGTAAATCTCCACTGCTCCCTCCTTCTCCAAAGCCTTGACAAGTGCAGTGCTCAGAATTGAACACATTACTCCAACTGTGTTTTCTGTCAGTTTACCATGACATCCTTGCCTTTGGTCATCTAAAGTATTCCAGCTATATATTTTTTTTAAAAACAGTTCTCAATTTGACCTGGTCACCTTCAAAGTTTTTGAATGTGAACTCACGGGGCATAGAATGTTAGAATTGCTACAGAGCTGAAGGAGACCATTCGGCCCATCGAGTCTGCATTGGCCCTTGGGAAGAGCACCCGACTTAAGCCCACACCTCCACCCTATCCCTGTAGCCCCACCTAACCTTTTGGATACTTATGGGGGAATTTAGCATGGCCAATCCACCTAACCTGCACATCTTTGGAATGTGGGAGGAAACCGGAGCACCCGGAGGAAACCCACACAGTCACCCGTGAGAACGTGCAGACTCCACACATAGTTACCCAAGGCCGGAATTGAGCCCAGGTCTCTCGGGCTGTGAGGCAGCAGTGCTAACCACTGCCACCTTGCCGCCCGCACGGGTCTTGCTCTCTCCTATTTATAATTGGATCTCAGGACAGGCTTGTGCTAACTGGAAGTAGTTTCCACTTAGTTTCCTTGGTGTAGTAGCAGCATGGTGGCTTATTAGTTAGCACTGCTGCCTTGCAGCGCCAGGGATCCGGGTTCGATTTAGGCCATGGGTAACTGCAAATTCTCCCCGTGTCTGTGTGGGTTTTCTCCGGGTGCTCTGGTTTACTCCCACAGGTCAAAGCTGTGCAGGTTAGGTGGGCTTACAAGGATGGGGTGGGGTGTGGGCCTGGGTAGGGTGCTCTTTCAGAGGGCCAGTGCAGACTCAATGGGCTGAATGGCCTCTCTTCTGCACTATCGGGACATTATGGATTCTATACCACTGTTGAGGAGAAACTATTTGATTCTCTTTGGTCGGATTCATTATTTCAACCAATTCTTCTTCTTCATCGCAGGCCACCATCCACAGCCAAGCCAATCGCTGTCTTGGGTCATCAGAATTCCCTGGCCATGGATTGCAAAGGGGACGATGGGAAGGGAAGCCCCACCTCCTTGTGCAGCAGGCCCAGTTTTTCCAGGCTGTCGAGATGTCGGTCCTTCCTGGCGACAGGTAAGTTGCCTCCTCATCCTCCTCTTCTCCCTAACATTCAAAAAGATGCTTCGGGATAAGTGACTTGACGCAAAAGCCAGGTGTCAGCCATGGCGCGAGTGGTTAGCTCTCTCGAGGGAGCCCATCAAGCCGTTCAGTTCAATTAGGGATGGGCAATAAATGCTGGCCCAGCCAACGATGCCAACATCCTAGGAATGATTTTGTCATGTGAGAGTACCTTTAAGAAATGGGTGTTTATTACTGCAGTGATGTCAGTGTGGGTGGAGCTGGGCTGTCTGTCAGCTTTTTACTTCCGTTTTAGGCTGTTTGCTGTAGGGTGTGTTTTAGTTTTAGTTTTCAGAGCTGAATAGCTGCAGTCACAGCCAGAATGTGTATTAGAGTCTCTCTCTCTAATCTAAAGACTGTAAATCGATCCTGGTGATTTAAAACTAATAACAGTAGTGACTTTAACCTGATGTGCTTCTGGTAAAAGGTGTTTTAAGTCTCATGGATGTTAAAATGACAGCTTAAGGATTACTTAGTGTTGTATTCTTTGGGGGTTGTATTTGAATTGATGGTTGCTAAGATGTTCACTATGTTTTAAAAAGGTTAACTTGAGTTCATAGAATAAACATTGTTTTGCTTTAAAAAATACTTTTCCATTTCTGCTGTACCACACCTGTAGAGTGGGCTGTGTGCTCCCCATACCACAATCTATTAAAAGTTGTGGGTCAGGTGAATTCCATGATACACTTTGGGGTTCTCTAAACCCTGGTCCATAACACCTTTTTAAAAAAACAAAAAAAAACAAAACATTCTTCACTTGAGATGTTCTCCTCCACCGAGCCCAATCCACATCCTGGATTGCAGGCACCCTGTTTGCCCTGTGATCTGGACTTTTAAATTTCGTACATGTCTGGTTCACAGTCCTGGCGCCACCTACACTTATTAATTCACAGGATGTGGCCTTCACTAGCTGGGCCAGCATCCACTTTCCCATCCCTAATTGCCCCTTGAGAAGGTGGCGGTGAGCTGCTGCAGTCCATCCTGCAAGTACACCCACCGTGCAGTTAGGGAGGAAATGCAGGATTTTGACCCGGAGGCAGTGAAGGGACGGCTAATATATTTCCAAGCCAGGATGGTGAGTGGCCCCAGAGGGGAACCTCCCGGGCATCTGCTGCCTTTGTCCTTCTAGATAGTAGCAGTTTTTTTTGGCAAAGTGTTATTGAAGGAGCCTTGCTATCACTGTGTGCGTCGGTGGGGGAGGGAGTGAATGTTTGTGGATGGGATGCCAATCAAGTTGGGGGGAGGGGCTGCAGCAAGTGGGGAGTATTCCATCACAGACCTGACTTGTGCCTTGTGGAGGTGCGTCACCCACTGTAGAATTCCCAAGATCTTGCCTGTTGTAACCACAGAATTTATATGGCCGGGGATTGAGTTTCTGAGCCATGAGGTCATGTTACAACTGTGCAAAACTCTGGTGAGGCCGCATTTGGAGTATTGCGTGCAGTTCTGGTCGCCGCATTATAGGAAGGATGTGGAAGCATTGGAAAGGGTGCAGAGGAGATTGACCAGGATGTTGCCTGGTATGGAGGGAAGATTGAGGAAAGGCTGAGGGACTTGAGGCTGTTTTTGTTGGAAGGTTAAGAGGTGACTTAATAGAGGCATACAAGATGATCAGAGGATTAGATAGGGTGGAAAGTGAGAGCCTTTTTCCTCGGATGGTGATGGCTAGCACAAGGGGAGATAGATATAGGACAGATGTCAGAGGTAGGTTCTTTACTCGGAGAGTAGTAAGGGTGTAGAATGCCCTGCCTGCAACAGTAGTGGACTCGCCAACATTAAGGGCATTTAAATGGTCATTGGATAAACATATGGATGATAAAGGAATAGTGTAGATGGGCTTTAGATTGGTTTCACAGGACGGCGCAACATCGAGGGCCGAAGGGCCTGTACTGCGCTGTAATGTTCTAATGTCTAACCTCTGTGGCTACTGTATTAACCCTCTTCAGAATCTTCAATTGTACAATATTCCAGGTGAGGTCCTGGCAAAGCTTTGTACAATTGCAGCAAGGTTTCCTATTTATATACTCCCAGTCCTCTCTGCAATGGACTATTACAAGAATGACTGCACTTTAATAATACCTTCATGGACTGTAAAGTGTTTGGGAATGTCCTGAGGTTGTGGAAGGTTTTGGACTATTCCTGAAGCATTTCCTGCTCCATCCTCATCACGACCTGTTAAAAACCTGTCCCGACTGGTGGCTCCAAGATTTTGGGGTGTGGGAGGGGTTCAAGAATCTCACCTGGGTTGGAAGAATGAATCCTCAGACTAGCCTCTTGTTGTCCTGTATATTTATTCATCCTGCCGCCTTTCTTTCCCCCAGGAGTGATATCCGAGGATTCGGATAATGTGCAACACCCTCCGGAGGAGTTGATTCGGAAAAGGCATTCCCGTAATCCGAGTGCCTCCAGCCAGTTGTCGAAGTTCTCAGGTGAGCAAAGATTGCTGTGGGAGCAGAGGCCCTGTGGTTTCAGAGGGGTGGGGGCGCTCCCCGTAGTTGGGCATAGCCAGGGAGAGGGGCAAAAGACTGTTACTGAGGAGGAAATGATGCTTCTGCTTAACGTTGTGAGTAACTGAGGGAAGTTTGCTGCTAAATGCAGCTCTTGTATTCATTTTGAGGGTGGGAAAAAACAATGATTAACAACTTTCAGCATAAAAGTGAGGGTTATGGGTTAGTGTCCAATTTATAACAGATAACATAGAACATACAGTGCAGATAGGACCGGATCTACAGTTGAAACATGTATAATAAAATAATTCTGTACAAATGTGCCAGCCTCTGCTTTTTCAGGGGGTCTGTGGATAGCTTTTGGTTTTCGGCTTCCCTCCAGGACATCAGCTGGCCCAGACAGTACATGCCTGTTGAACTGTGTGGGGCATCACAGCTGAGCCTAGATTTCCTGAGTCTAGCTTCCCAGGCCGGTGACTGGCTGTCAGGATTGTGGTCCATGGTGCTCTGGGTAGGGAGGGAGCAGTGTCTCTTCACAAGGACTTCTTTTTCCATTTAATGGGTTGTGGGCTTGTTGGCTAGGCCACCATGCCTTGCCCATCCTAATTGCCCTTCAGCTATACCGCTCTCCGCCCCTATCCACCAGCCTCTGGGGCCGGTTTGGGGCTCAGTTTGCCAGACAGCTTGTTCGTGATGCAGCGTGGGTTCAATTCCCATACTGGCTGAGGATATCCATGATGTTGTTCGTTTGGATCTCCCGTCACAAAATGAAACTGATACTGGATTGGGTGTAGATTTTGAATCTGGGATTTGTAGATAAAGTTATTAAGGGGATAGAGGCTGGTCTGTGGGGTTGGGTTGCAGGCCAGCCATGATCTTGTTGGATGACTGAGCAGGGTTAATGGGCTCAATTACCTCCTGACCATATCATGAGGCAACTGTGTGAATTCCTGTTCAAACCTGGGGTGAAGGGGTTTATTTGGGAGTCGCTTGTGGAAATCCCATTTGGGTGCAGTTTCCCACACCCAGTTTGAATGGCATGAAGTTGGGGTTAATGGATGGGAGGGGGGGGGAGGGCAGAGAAAAGGGCCTGTGGTGATCACGTTGCGCTCAGTCCTGTAATTTTACTGCTGGGTGGGTTAGGCTCTCCCCATGTGTATATCGGTCCCGTGGCATTGGGGAGGGGTGTGGTGACGTTTGAGCGGGCACGACGCTAACCCAAACTCCTGCCTTCTTCCCTTCCCTCTCCCACAGGCTACAGCTCCGAGCGCTCGCCCTCCGTCTCCCGCTCCGAGCTGACCCACCGGCGGGACGGCTCCTCCGGCAGCAGCGGCCTGTCCTCTGGGATCGGGAGCATGGCCGACATCTGGGAAGGAGGCAAGGATCTGAGTCCGCAGAAAGAGTCAGCGGCGCCGCCACTCTTCAGGCCTGTGCCGCGATCGGAACGGTTGTCGAGGTAGGCTGGACCAGTTACTGGGGGGAGCATACTGAGGATCGGTTGCCATGGGATTTTCCGGTCAGTCTTTTGGGAATAATGTCTGATTGCTGTGGCTCAGGTGGGGAGCACTCACCAGAGGTTCTGCGTTCAAGTTCCATTCCAGGGATTTGATCACAGAAATCCAGGCCTACTCTCCAGTGCAGTACTGAAATAATGTCAGAGGTGCTATCTTGGAGCACTCGGACAGATGAGTTCCCATCAAGTGTCTGACCCATTGCCCCACCCAGTCTCTGGGTAGAGGGGGGGGGAGAGAGAGAGAGCGAGAAAGGGCAGTGTCTGACCCACCCAATCCCAAGGAGGAAAGAACAGTGTCTGACCTATTGTCACCATGAAAAATATGATTCCTACATTGAATCCATCTTGGAATGTAATTCTGATGCTAGTCTGAAAATCATGAAAGACCATGTCATGACATGCAACCAATGAACATTCTGAACAGGACACAACCAATGGGCAGTCAGGACACTTTGAGGTGGCATCACCACAAGGGGGCATGACATAAACACTCTAAAAGGGATGAATCACTCACACCCTGCCTTTCCACAGACAGACATCTAGAGTGTTACAGGGTTGATCAGCAGCATCACACCCCAGCACGTGGCTTAGAGCAAGCTGGCACAGTTAGACTGAGTTACTACATCTCAAACTCATTTGAGAACTGTTAATAGTTCAATAAAACACACTGTACTCACTTCAGAGTCTGGAGCACCCTTTAGTTAAGACTGCATCAAGTAGCAGCCGGTGTTATCTGAAGCAGCATAACACAACAGGCAATTCATTAAAAACCTGTGCGCCTCGCAGAATAATACAGTGCAGAAGAGTACATTTGGCCCATCAAGTCTGCACCGACGCATGAAAGACATCTGACCTGCCTACCTTAACTTATGTGCCAGCACTTGGTCTATAGCCTTTAATGTTCTGACGTACCAAGTACTCATCCAGGTACGTTTTTTTTTAAAGGATGTGAGGCAACCCACCTCTACCTCCCTCTCGGGCAACACATTCCAGACCGTCACCACCCACCGGGTAACTGGGTTAAAAAAATTTTTCCTCAAATACTCTCTAATCCTCCCGCCCGTCACCTTGAACCTGTGTCCCCCTCAGAACTGGCCCTTAACTAAGAGGAACAGCTGCTTCTAATCCACCCTCCATGCCCCTCATAATCTTGTACTCTATCTGATAACCCTCTTCTCTGCTCCAGCGAAAACAACCAAAGCCCCTCCAACCTCTCCTCATAACTTAATGTTCCATTCCATGGCAACACCCCGGTGAATCTTCTCTGCACCCCCTCCAGTGCAATCACATCCTTCCTATAATGTGGCAACCAGAATTGCACACGGTGCTCCAGCTGTGGCCTCAACAAAGTTCTGTCCAACTCCAACACAACCTCCCTGCTTTTGCAATCTATGCCTCAATTGATAAAGGCAAGTGTTCCATGTGCCTTTTTCACCAGCCTATTAACCGGCCCTTCTGCCTTCCGAGATCTATGGACAAACACTCCCCAAGGTTTCTTTGTTCCTCGGAACTTCCCAGTGATGGGTTGTTCATTGAATATTTCTGTCATGATATGTAGTCACACACATAATGATATACAGGCAGCTAATGGACACCGAGACCAGGACACTCAGGGGGGTGGGATCTGACTATAAAAGACATGAGGCGCTCGCACTCCTCCTCTTTCCACTGATGGACATCTACAGAGTCAGTCAAGGGTGTTGTTATAATCTCTCCCCTCCAGCACATGGCTCAGAGCCAGTCTGTTCAGTCAGACAGAGTAAACACATTTAAGTTAGCAGAGAGTCGAACTCTTGAGAACTGTGCTATTAGTTCAATAAACCTGATTGAACTAACTTCAAGGTCTCGAGTATCTCTTTGATCTAAGCTGCATCCAGTTGCAGCCAGTGTTATACCAGTGTATCTAACACGACAATTTCCTTGAATGTTTCCTTGTCACGTTACTCCTCCCAAAGTGCATCACCCCGCCCTTTATCAGGGTTAAATTCCATATCGCTGCTTTTCAGCCCATTTGACCATCCCGTCACTCGTTAACCACCCGGCTAGTCTTTGTCACCTGCCAACTTACTGATCCTACCCCCCCACATAGTCATCTATGCGATTTATATAAATACCGAATAATAGGCCCAGCACAGATCCCTGTGGTATGCCACTGGACACTGACTTCCAGCAGCTAAAGCCTGATGAAGGGAAGGGAAGTGACTGGGTGAATGGGTGTATATTTTGCTGACACTGACTCTCCGATGTTACAGACGGAAGAAGGAAGCAGCTGAAAGCCGACCCACACAAGTTGACGATACGCGAGTGGACGCAGATGACATTGTGGAGGAGATCATCCGGAGCCAGGACTTCAGCCAGTCCAGCAACACTGAAGGTGAGGGATGCAGTGGGTCGTGGGCCTCATTGGCAAGGCTGGCATTTGTTGTCCACCCCTAATAGTTCTCGCGAAGGTGCCGGTGACCTATCCTACGCTGCTTCCCGTTTAGCATTGATCAGATTTTCTGTAGAGGCCGGGTACAGCGAACTGGCGTGTGTTTCCGAGGCGGTTAGGAGTGAACTATATTTGTTGTGGGCCCAAAGGTCACATGTAGGCCAGACCGCGTTATGGGTGGCAGAGAGAGTTTGCTAAAGGATATTTGTAAACCATGTTTTTTTAAAACAACATGGCCATTTTACTGAGAGCTTTTGTTTGCAGATTTTATTAATTAATTGAATTAAAATTCCATCAGTTGACATGATGGGATTTGAACCTGTGACTCTGGATTACTGGTCCAATCTCTATAATTGGCTAATTTCCTACATTATTACATGACAACACTGGGAGGAGAGGGGTAGAAATCTAACTGGCACGAAGATGCTTTGGGATGTTGAGGATGTCTTTGAGCCATGTGAGGTACAATCCCATTCTTCTCTTCTCTCTCGGCCACCAGGCTGTTAAATGCCAAGCCTGATTTTGCCCCTTGCGACTTGTCGTGCTGAGTTCTGACCCTTTTGAACTTTCACCTTCTAGTATGACCCCTGACTCCTAGTACTCCCGCGTAGTCCGAGTGAATAGTTCGATCTGCTATGCTTTTTTAAAAATTTGCGATGCCCTGCGACCTGACATCTCCACCCTCCTCGGGCAATATGCTGTACAGCGCACCCATGAATTTGCGATAACGCCCCAATTTTTATTTATTTGCTGGCGGCTATTCGGGCTACAGGATCCCCCCCCCCCCCCCCCCCCCCCCCCCCCCCCCCCCGGGCCAAAAAAGATAAAATGCTGCATGAATATCAGCAGGTCTAGCAGCGTCTGTGGAGAGAGAATACGACCCCTCTTTACCGACTCGAGGCATTAGCACAGGGGCTGTCAGGCCTGCAGAGCTTTCCCAGCATTTTCTCCTCCTTTTATCTCTGATATCCAGCTTCATAGGATTTCACCAACCTTTTTAGAGGGTTGGGAATGCAGCCAGCTTAAAGTTCCTCCCACCTCATTCCCAATTCCTGAAGGGAAATGGCTCAACTTGAGGGTTTGGCCTAGTTCATTTTGATGCACGTGAGCCTGACTGGATTTCGGCAAATGCTTGTTTTACAGAAACCCTCCCAGGCCTCTGATGTCAAGTGAGCCTCCTGCCACCATCGCCCTCCTTCATCTAACCCGATCAGTGTATTGTGGACGGATTGGCTGGATGGCTGGTTTAAGATACAGCACGGGTTCCATTCCCATACCGGGCTGAGGTTATTCAAGGTTGAGCCTTCTCAACCACCAGTCAGCTCTTTCCCCCCCCCCCACCCCCAAAGGGGAAAGCAGTCTTGTGGTCATAGAACAAAGAGAAAGAACAAAAAAAATTACAGCACAGGAACAGGCCCTTTGGCCCTCCCAAGCCTGCGCCGATCCAGATCCTCTATCTAAAACTGTCGCCTATTCCTCTGCTCCCTGCCCATTCATCCAACTGTCTAGATACATCTTAAATGACACCATCATGCCCGCCTCTACCACCTTCGCCGGCAGTGCGTTCCAGGCACCCACCACCCTCTGCGTAAAGAACTTTCCACGCCTATCTCCCTTAAACTTTTCCCCTCTCACCTTGGTGACCCCTAGTAATTGAGTCCCCCACTCTGGGAGGGGGGGGGGGGGGGGGGGGGGAAGCTTCTTGCTATCCACCCTGCCTATACCTCATGATTTTGTAGACCTCAATGAGGTCCCCCCCTCAACCTCCGTCTTTCTAATGAAAATAATCCTAATCATCTGAGACTACGGCGACTTTACTTGCTACTATCTTTCTTATCAGTTCTCTCCCAAGTTTCTTCACTCTGCCATAGGAGGCCATGCCTTCAGTTGTCTACCCACCCCCCCACGATCTGGTATTACTCTGCCTGATACCTCCTTGACCTTTCTGAAACTTCTCCTTGCTCTTTTGAAACTACTTGTTTAAGACCGCATCTTATTTTTTAATTTTTTTGACCAAAGCTTTTTGACCAGCTAGTGCTGATCTCGTGTGACTTGGTGTTAGTTTTGACTTGGGGCTCCTGTGAAGCATCTTGGGATGTTCCCCGAGTTTCAAAGGTGTAAAAGCAAGCTGCTTGTATCTTGTCTCAACTCCTGGGTCAGAATCTGATTTTGTTTTTTTTCCATGCCTCGTGTTGTTTCAGACAGTGGGCTGCAGCTCTACGTGGGTCGGGATGGCACCATCAGACTGGGTGGCCTGCAGAGTGACAACAGGTAAACAGGAAAAGTGACTGCGTGGCCTTTAGAGATGGCCACGGCTCAGTGGGTTTGTGACGGTTGTTGGTTCAAGTCACAGAGCGCTGTACTGTCGGAGGTTCTGTGTTTTGAGTGCGAATTGACTGCTTATATTCTAACCGTGAGGCTAAACGCTGAAAAGCACTGTCTGATCCTGAAAGATGAGATGAAAATGAGGACTTGTAGATATTAATTAAAGGGCTGGGGGAAATGGGCAGCACGATGGAGCAGTGGTTAGCACTGCTGCGTCGCTGAGGCCCCGGGTCACTCTCCGTGTGGAGTTTGCACGTTCTGCCCGTGTCTGCGTCCGTCTCACCCCCACAACCCAAGATGTGCAGGGTAGGTGGATTGGCCACGATAAATTACCCCTTAATTAAGGCGATGGGCGAATGATGGGGATAAAATTTATTCCCATTTAGCGGTATCTATTTTGCCTCATCGCTGTGGGGAGGGGTGGAGTCCTGGAAGGTTGTGAAGAAGCTTCGTATGATTATTTAAAGAGCCCCAACCCTCGATTTGGGCCTGCAATTTAATAGTGCAGATTGAGGCATTTGCAGGAGGACCGAGGGATGGTGGTGTGGTAATTTTAACTGCTCCCTCCTTTGACCTTGTATGTGACCAACCTATGACACCAGACCTCAACAGTGACTAGTGTACTGGACCGAAACCCCAATATTTTAGTTTATTCGAAAGACTGTGGAAAGAATGATTTGCTCCAGGACTGATTGCATGAAAGAAATAGGACTTTGGTATTTTTAAAACACAACTTTATTGTAACTACAATATTAAACTTGTTAACTTCACACCCAAAAAGAACCGCTTATAATTACACCTTAGAACATGACGACTCAATTTCTCATTAAGCAGCAAGAAAAGAAACATCCAGATCTCAATCTGTCTTGCTGTGGGAGAATTGTGGACTCTGCGTCAGGCAGATCAGAATTCAACTCCTCTCTCCACAGCTTCACAATGTCTCTCTGGTTTCCTTGACTCCAGTCCAGCAATGACCTCCTCTCCCCAAGCTAAAAAACACTAGCTGTGCAAAGCACTTTAACTCCTTGGGGACCTCGTCAGTAAAACTACAGTCTGTTAGCATAGACTGCAAAACACATTCCTTTGTCAGTTTCACGTCATAGCTGCGAAAAGTACCCAGCCCCTGCAAAACGGAGTGCTTTTTTTTCTTTTAAAAATACATGACCATTGCAGTCAAACACACCATAACCACAGACCTTTAAAGCTTAAATTGCCCAATATTTAGAATCCAATATTCCTAAAGTTTTCCCGTTGTCATAAGTCACTGCAGGAATTCTCGTATGAGTCGGAGCTATGGCGATGTTTTGATTAAGACTGTGGCTTTGCCATCGGAAAATAGACCATGTGTTTCCATAATAATGGGGTCTCTCTCTCTCTCTCTCTCTTACACAGGTGGTGCGACTACAAGCCAGTTGTTATCGAAAGCCATTGAGCGAGAAATGTATCCAGATTTCTGACTCCCTCCCACCCCCCACCACCCAAATAGAATATTCCAGATCATCAGGAATTTCTGGCTGACGCTGGACATGGATGAACATTTCTCACCTGGGAAGATCATTGCCAATTTAGAAAATAATAATAATAATTCTTACTGAAGAAGACCTCCATCTTTCCGGGTAAACTATCCAGTTGGATTCACTGCAGTCTCTGGTTAAGACGCCAGTTGTGGGTGGGCTGGGGGATCGGTGAAGAGTTGGGAGCCTGGAATCCTGTCTCAAGATCCAGCCTTGGGGAAAGTGCAAATTGGCAATGAATATTAGTGGATGTACATATTACTAAAATAGAGCTCTGTTCGCAAGAGATTGCACATAGGTTCCAGCCTTCCAGCTCCATGGGATCTGTTGATTATTTCAATCTGTTAATTATTCTTTTCTATTTATTTTGTGTTTGAATGAGACTGAGTGGGGACCACTAAACCCTGAACATGGGATGTGGTATGTGAACCGTTTGCTTCACTATGATGCAATGAATGGTCTGTCTAATATTTATTGAACTTTCAGCTAAATTCCTGAATGATTGAGAGGAGGTTGGCTGTACTGTTACTGATGCCTGTGGTGCTATTCAAAGCAATCCCATCTCCAATACGTGGAAATAAATGTTCAAGGAAAATGAGGGGGTGGATGGGAAAATAAAACTCTTTCCCCCTGTGACTTTTCCCCAGTATGTTGGTCGGGGAAGTGTCTTGTTTGATTCCAGGGTAATTCTGGAGGATTGGGAAGACTCCTGCTTGGAGTTGGCCTATGAGGAAGCCATCTTGCCATGCCTCCTGCTCTGATATATGACCAACAGGGGGGAGGGTTTTGCTCAGAGCTGCCTCAACCCCCTGTTCAGACGTCCTAGCAGCAGTGATTTCAGCGCAAGGTGGGATTGTTTTTATTTTAATACTAACACGGGAAATGATCAACGTGTTAACATTACTTCCTAATATTTAGGATTGGGGGGTTTTGATGTGCCCCTGTTACCTCGAGTTATCCTGCCTCCTCCCCCAGGTCCCGTCTCCAAATGTTTTTATAGCTCAAATACACATCAGGCCGAAAGAAAGAAAATGGAAAAAGAATATTGATTTTATTTTTATAACTAAATTCACCTCGACAGAGTTGTGCTCTTGATGCAGTGTCCAGAGACCCTGATCCAGGCAGCTTCCTGATCCTGTGGACACGTTTCTGGCCGCCTTCTTCATTTTGAAGTCCCATAGGAGACTGGAGGGAAGGCTTGGCAATGGAATCTAATCTTTTGCATGAGTTGAGAGTATGGTTTACACATATATTTGAAAATAGTGTGTGAGGAAAGAACTTGGGTTGAGCTGCCATTCTTAACCTGACCTTGTCCTTTTTTTCTTTATTTTGAAATTGGATACCAACCAATTATCTATTGGAAGTTAGTGGGAAGCCAATTTGTGAGGTGCAACTCGATGGCAGCCAGGAGGTCAGATGGCAAGTTAGGAAAATTGTTTTTTCAATTTGTGAAGACTAGATGTGTCGGTGATATTCTCTCCCCTTTGGCCCAGTAAAAACGGCACACTCAAAAAGAAAAACAAAAAACTATATATCAGCTCTTTGTGAATTACTTTCAATCAGCGATACAGAACAGGAGAAGCCTGAGGCTTAAATATCCTAAATATCCTTCCTGTGCATTCTCAGATTTAAGTAACTCTTTCCAGTCCATGCTCTCCCGTCTCTATACCCAAACATTAAATACCTAGACGGTGGGGGCCAACGTTTAAATGCCATGAAAAAGGGCACTTTTTAAAAAAAGCCCCCAAGGGGGCAATTAAAGGTGACTGATGTTTGCTGGTTATTATTACCTCCCAAAGAGGATAATGGGAAAATTGCCATTCTTAAAGGCCCTATGGTGCTTTCCGAAAGAAAGCACGATGAATCTTTATTTGGAGGGCGTGTTACTTTTACTTTTTTCTTGCCCAAGCAATTTGTGCACAATATTTTTCTGAAAGAGCATTTACCGGAATCCTTTCTCGTGGAGATAGTGGCTCCTTTAACCAGCATTTTTAAAATATTTTATATCTGTTTGGGAGGTGTGAAATGGTGGTGGCTCTGTGGGCTCCATTGCTGCTGAATACATCTCACAGCTCTGGTACAGCGTTACTCGCGACTGTGATTTGTCTCCATGTGTTTAATGAGAGAGGATTTGTCTGGATTTTTTTTTTTTTAAGTGGATAAATTTCAATAAAATGTGTTTTTTAAGAAAAAAACAGATGTGGTCATTTTACTCTGGAGCTGGACTCGATCAGAAGCGTTTTAAAATAGATGAGTTTTGGCACAGTGGTTAGCACTGCTACCTCACAGAGCCAGGGACCCGGGTTCAATTCCGGCCTTTGGTGCCTGTCTGTGTGGGGTCTGCACATATCTCCCGCGTCTGTGTGGGTTTCATCCCGGCAGCTTCGATTTTCTCCCACAGACCAAAAAAAAAAGGTTTGGGGCACCGGCAATGCTAAATTGCCCCGTGTCCAAAGGTTAAGTGGGGTTATGGGGCGGGGGCCCGGGAGGGGGGTAACAGTGCTCTTTCAAGAGGGCTGGGACCCGATGGGCCAAATAGCCTCCTGCATCGTAGATGTCCTGAAGAGTGGCAGTGGGGTGCCTGGGCAGGGCTGGAGCCAAGGCAGTGGGGTATCTGGAATGTTGAAGTGGGGAGGGTGGTGCTGGAGTGTGAAGGTGAGGGAACAAGGTGGGGGGTAGGTAATAAGGTCGGTATAGAGTTCAAAAGCAGGGAAGTTTGTGATGAACATTTAAAAAAAAAAACACATCTGCTTGGGCCCCAACTAGATTATTGCACCCATTTCAGACGGTGTCGAAGAGATGACCACATTTCTGTGGGGACCACAGTCCCATTTAGGCCAGCCCAAGTAAGGGTGGCAGATTTCCTTCTCTAAAGGAACATTAGTGAACAGATGTTATTTGTTCCAACAATCGTTTCATGATGATCATGAAATGGGTGGCACGGTGGCACAATGTTTAGCACCGCTGTCTCCCGTAGATCATGGGTTCAGTTGCAGTCTTGGGTCACTGTGTGGAGTTTGCACTTTCTCCCCGTGTCTGCGTGGGGTTTTCTCTCGTTTCCCCTCTCAAGTCCCGAAAGACTTGCTGCTAGGTGAATTGGACATTCTGAATTCTCCCTCTGTGCACCTGGACAGGCACCAGAGTGTGGCGACTAGGGGATTGTCACAGTAACTTCATTGCAGTCTTAATGTAAGCCTACTTGCGACACTAATAAATGTTATAATTAAGTGGTGATTTTCGCTGCTGACTTGCACCATTTCCAGTGCCACTTGTGAATCCTCGGACACTGAAGCAGTCCATGTCCAAATGCAGCATGTTCAGGCTTGGGTAGACAAGTGGCAATTAACAATCGTGCCAGCCAACGACCATCTCCAACAAGATAGGGTCTAACAGAGATAGCCCCATGATATTTAATGTCATTACCATTGCTGAAAACTCCCACTATCCCCACCCTGAAGGTTTCTATTTACCAAAAACCGAACTGGACTAGCCGTATTAATACTATGGTTACAAGAGCAGGTTAGAGACTAGGAATCCTGTGGTGGGTGACTCACCTGACTCTCCAAGGCCTGTCCACAATCATCTTGTTCTTCGGCGATCACTCTAATGAGTATGATTGATCACCTCAGAAACTGTGTTCTCTGTGGGTCCTTGTGTGGCTGATGAGCCCGATGCTAGAGCTGCATCTTCGACCTATTCTCCTGCCACTCGCCAATGAGACGAGGAAATCTATCGCCGTTCCTTCACTTTCACTGGCTCAAAAACCCTGGAATAATCTCTCTATTAGCCTAGTCATTCCAAAGAATAGTCCAGCATATTGCAGAGAATGATCAGATGGGGCTTTGTGCCCAAGGGCTCGGCATGTTAAACTCTTAGTTTGCATGTTGACTGTGTGGCTACATTTTAATGTCAACAACAGAGGGCTGGATTCTCCACAGCCCTGTGCCAGAATTGCGAAAGGCGAAGAACCCACTTTCACACTGATTGGGCCAGGCGCCAGTCTGGCAATTCTCCAAACCCCGAAAATCGGCCTGACCACAGAGTACGCCGTGCCACAGTGGGCCAGAGGCCTTCCCAGCAATCCTCTGCTCCCGACCGGCCGAGTTCCTGATGGCATGGAACTAACCGCCTATTGCCAGTTGGGGTGATGGCTGCACACTCAGTCGCCGGTCGCCTTGGCCTGGGGCGAGGGGGAATCGGAGACCAGGGAGGGTCCTTATGTGGCACCACACTAATTTTGAGCGGGCGGTCAGGGTTGGGCGCACGGCCGATCGGGGACACTATTTGGAGGGTACAGCTCCGCGGTCTGAGTCCGCCATGGAGCGTGGCGAGGCTGCTGCTGTGCGCACCGAACCGGAAGTGCTGCGAGATTCACTCCGGGTCCCTGTTAGCCACCTGCAGAGAATTGAACTCGCAACTTTTTTCCAGGAAATTTCTGGAGCAAAACCCAAGCGTTTTTACACTGGCGTGGGAACTTGGTCTCATTTTGGGAGAATCCAGCCCACAGACTGTGGAAAAATAATTCCCAAATTTAAAGGACCCTTGAAGTGACGTGAGATCCAGATGGAGGAATAATCCTAGGTTAAAGAAGTGTGAATTGTCTCAGGCCAGGACAGTTGGTAGGATTTCCCAAGCCCAGGCCAGATGTTGGGGGATAAATGTGATGCAACATGAATCCAAGGTCCTGGTTGAGGCCGTACTCGTGTGCGGAACTTGGCTGTAAGTTTCTGCTCAGCGATTCTGCACGGTCGCTCGTCCTGATGGCTGCCTTGGAGAACGCTTACCCAGAGATCAGAGGCTGAATGCCCTTTACTACTGAAGTGTTCCCCGACTGGAAGGGAACATTCCTGCCTGGCGATTGTCGTGCAATGTCCGTTCATCTATTGTCGCAGCATCTGCATGGTCTCGCCAATGTACCACGCTTCGGGACATCCTTTCCTGCAGCGTATGAGGTAGACAACGTTGGCCGAGTCGCGAGTATGTACCGTGTACCTGGTGGATGGTGTTCTCATGTGTAATGGTGGTACCCATGTCGATGATCTGGCACATCTTGCAGAGATTACCATGGCAGGGTTGTTTGGTGTCATGGCTGCTCTTCTGAAGGCTGGGTAGTTTGCTGCAAACAATGGTTTTTCATAGAATTTACAGTGCAGAAGGAGGCCATGCGGCCCATCGAGTCTGCACCGGCTCTTGGAAAGAGCACCCTACCCCCATAACCCAGTAACCCCACCCAACATTAAGGGCAATTTTGGACACTAAGGGCAATTTAGCATGACCAATCCACCTAACCTGCACATCTTTGGACTGTGGGAGGAAACCCACGCACACACGGGGAGAACGTGCAGACTCCGCACAGACAGTGACCCAAGCCAGGAGTCGAACCTGGGACCCTGGAGCTGTGAAGCATTTGTGCTAACCACTATGCTACCGTGCTGCCCTTTGTTTGAGGTTGCGCGGTTGTTTGAAGGCAAGTAGTGGAGATGTGGGGATGACCATGGCAAGATGTTGGTCTTCATCGATGACTTGCTGAAGGCTGCGAAGAAGATGTCGTAGTTTCTCCGCTCCCAGGGATTTCAAGGCTGGACGACTCTGTCAAAGCTGGAGAGAACTGGAAAGATTTAAACTGGAGTGGGGCGGGTGTGGAGTGGTAGGGCTGGATAGAGGGCCAGTGGTAGATAGGGATTGAAAAAAAATGTTGTGGATAGAAGGACAAAAGGAATGTAAATGCGGGTGAGTCAGGCGAAGAAAGGCACATGACGAAATAAGAATGTGTGAATGGCAGAACAAATGTGAGCAATGTGTCAAGACAACCTGGAACATGGAACAGATGGGCCTGGGGGCGGGGCGGGGTGGGGGTGGGTTGGGGGGGAGGGGACAATGATGAGGGAAAAACAGATCAATGGAAGAAATGAAAATAAATTGATAGAAATAAAAATGGGGTGAAGGTGGAGGAGAGAGTTCACAGTCTGAAGTTGTTGAACTCAATGTTATGTCTGGAAGGCTGTAACATGCCGAATTGGAATCTACTGGAAGTCTTTGAGGATGCAATGAGTAGAGTTGATGAGGGGAAACCAGTGAATGTGCTGTATCCGGATCTTCAGAAAGCATTTGACAAAGTCTTGCATAAGAGATTAGTGTGTAAAATTAAAGTGCATGGGATTGGAGCTTGTGTACTGAAATGGATTTTTAAAAAATGAAATGAAAATTAAAATTGCTTATTGTCACAAGTAGGCTTCAATTAAGTTACTGTGAAAAGCCCCTAGTTGCCACATTCCGGCGCCTGTTCGGGAGGCTGGTACGGGAATTGAACTGTGCTGCTGGCCTGTCTTGGTCTGCTTTAAAAGCCAGTGATTTACCCCAGTGTGCTGAACCAGCCCTATGGTTGGCAGACAGGAGACAAAGAGTAAGAATTGACGTTTTTCTCTCAAATTGGCCAGCAATGACAAGTGGTGTAGCGCAGGGATCGGTGCTCGGACCCCAGCTATTCACAATATATATCAATGATTTAGATGAGGGAACAAATCTCCAAATTTGCATAAGGCACCAAGTTGGGTGGGAGGGTGAGCTGTGAGGAGGATGCAGAGATCATTCAGTGTGATTTGGACAAGTTGAGTGGGCGAATAAAATATGCAGTATAATTTGGAGAAATGCCAGGTTATTCACTTTGGTAGCAAAAATGAGAAGGCAGACTATTATCTGAATGATCATAAATTAGGAGGGGAATGTGCAACGAGATCGGGGTGTCCTCGAACACTAGAACAAAGAAAAGTACAGCGCAGGAACAGGCCCTTCGGCCCTCCAAGCCCGTGCCGACCATGCTCCTCGTCTAAACTAAAATCTTCTACACTTCCGCGGTCCGTATCCCTCTATTCCCATCCTAGTCATGTATTTGCCAAGATGCCCCTTAAACGGTTTAGCTCACTGGGCTAAATCACTGGCTTTTAAAGCAGACCAAGTAGGCCAGCAGCATGGTTCGATTCCCGTACCAGCCTCCCCGGACAGGCGCCGGAATGTGGCGACTAGGGACTTTTCACAGTAACTTCATTGAAGCCTACTCGTGACAATAAGCAATTTTCATTTCATTTCATTTCAAATGTCACTATCGTCCCTGCTTCCACCACCTCCTCCAGCAGCGAGTTCCTGGCATCCACTACCCTCTGTGTTTAAAAAAAAACTTACCTCTTACATCTCCTCTAAACCTTGCACCTCGCACCTTAAACCTTAGGAATTGACCCCTCTACTCTGGGGAAAAGCCTCTGACTATCCACTCTGTCTATGCCCCTCGTAATTTTGTAGACCTCTATCAGGTCGCCCCTCAACCTCCGCCGTTCCAATGAGAACAAACCGAGTTTATTCAACTGCTCCTCACTAGTCACTGAAGGTAAGCATGCAGGTACATCAGGCAGTAAAGAAGGCAAATAGTGTGTTGGCCTTCATAGCGAGAGGATTCAAGTACTGGAGGAGGGATGTCTTGCTGCAATTCTACAGGGCCTTGGTGAGACCACATCTGGAATACTGTGTGTAGTTGTAGTCTCCTTATCTGAGGAAGGATGTTCTTGCTATGGAAGGAATGCAGCAAATGTGTACCAGGCTTATTCCTGGGATGGCAGGACGGACACGTGAGGAGAGGTTGAAGCGGTTAGGATTGTATTCACAGGAGTTCAGAAGAATGAGGGGTGAATCTCATAGAAACCTATAAAATTCCATCAGAACTAGACAAAGGTAGATGCAGGAAAGGTGTCCCAGATGGTGGGGGTATCCATAGCCAGGGATTACAATCTGAGGATACATGGTAAACCATTTAGAACCGAGATGAGGAAACAATTCTTCACCCAGAGTGTCATCGGGCTGTTGAATTCGTTACCACAGGAAGTAGTTGGGGCCAAAACATTGCATGTTTTCAAGAAGAAGTTATATATAGCACTTAGAGTGAAGAGGATAAAAGGATATGGGGGGGAAACAAAATTAGGCTATTGAGTTGGATGATCAGCCATGATCCTAATGAATGGTGGAGCAGGCTTGAAGGGCTGAATGGCCTCCTCCTGCTCCTATTTTTTTCTGTCCCTATGTTTTGACTCAGTCAATTGGGAAGTGCTGAGGAGGACCCTGTCAAAGGCTGGCTGCCCTGAGAAATTCATAAACATCTTTCAACTCCTCCAATGGAACTAAGGTGGAAACCTTTGAGGTCAAGGCTGGAGTCGAGCAGGGCTGGGTCATCGACCCCACCCGTTTCTGCATCTTCATCATCGCCATCCTTCATCTTGTCAAGAACAAGCCTCCCAGTGGAGAGGACGTTTCTACAGGATGAGCAGAAAGCTTTTCAACTTCAACCGGTTGAATAAAACAACACTGACATCGCTCATGGATCTTCAGCCAGCAGATAACATTGTTATCTCCACTCTCAGAAGAGATTCTGAGGATTGCACGGTCGGGCAGCACAGTTGCTTCACAGATCCAGGGTCCCGGGTTCGATTCCGGCTTGGGTCACAGTTTGTGCAGAGTCTGCACGTTCTCCCCGTGTGTGCATGGGTTGCCTCCGGGTGCTCCGGTTTCCTGCCGACGTGCAGGCTAGGTGGATTGACCATGATAAATTGCCCTTATTCAAGAAGTTTAGGTGGGGTTATGGGGGTAGGGTGGAGGTGTATGCTTAAGTGGGGTGCTCTTTGCAAGGGCCGGTGAAGACTCGATGGGCTGAATGGCCTCCGCTATAAATTCCATGATTCTCTAAGCCACGCTTGACATCTTCGCGGAAGAATTCGTGGAAGAATCCGTCTGCGCCTCAACCTCCAGATGACTGAATTCCTTTACCAACCCAACCCAAAGGAAGATCCAGTCTCTCGCTCCATCACGATCAATGGAGAAACCCTACCGAATGTGGAACATTTCCTATATCTGGGGAGCCACTGTTCCTTTTAAGGCTGACAGCGATGTGGAGAAGCAGCTTTGTATCCATTCCACGAGCTCCTCTTTGGATGCTAAAGGATGCAAATCTTTGATGACCATGTCATTCTTACTGACACCAAGATCCTTGCGTACTAGACAGTCGTCATCCCAACCCTTCCATGTGGTTCAGAGACCTGGGACTATGTACAGACGCCACCTCAAGACCCTGGAGAGCTACCATCAAACACTGAGATGGATTCTCCACATCAGCTGGGAGTACAGACACGTCCTCAAAGGAGCTGCTAGCACTAGCATCGAGGCCATGATCATCCAAAACCAATTCCTCTGGACCACCCACGTGCCTAGGATGTCAGAGTCCCGACTGCCTTGTCCAGCTCAGCAAAGATTCTTGAACAAGAGGACAAAGGATTACCGCAAGAAATGCTACATTGACGTCCATGCCTGAGACCGTTGCTCAGAAGACACCTACTTCCTGATTTGAAGGAACACCATTCTTCAAGATCATCCCACAGCAAGAGGAGGCCCGGAAAAGGAGCCCGAGAAAGGAATACCAGCGATCCAGAGTCCAAGGACCGATCCCATCTCCCGGAAACTCCTGCCAAGTGTGCGTGCTGCGGCTCTAGGATCGGGCTCATCAGCCATTCAAGGAACCACAGAACCTATGCCCAGTAACATGGAGTTTCTCAGGTGGACAGTCATACGCGTTAGAGAGTGATGGCCAAAGGTGAAGAATTGGGATTCGGCTTCCGGTGGGAGAAGAGAGCAGTCGCGGGTGGAGGAACTCCTGGGAGGGGGGGGGGGAAGAAACAAAGTCGCATCCTGCTTCTCACCGAGAACTTGCCCCCAAGCACGCAAATTCATCCGTTTGGGGCCCCCGCAGCAAGAGAGTGGGGACGAAGAAGAACCCGGACTCCAAAGCGAATTAAAGTGAGAGACCTGGGCGCTCGGGAGCGATCCAGCCCCCTCCCCACGCACGGCAGGTGAACGCGAGGTAAGACGAGCGGCGGCCCGAACCAAAGCGGGGACCGAGCGGGGACTGAGCCAGCAGCAAAGACCGACCCCCACCCCCCGGCGGTGGCCACCACCAGGCAGGCAGCGGAACAATGAGGGACTCCCAGCCCGACCAGAAGCCTCTCTCTCTCTCTCTCTCTTGACCCTGGGTGAGTGAGGGGAGGAAAAAAAAGAACTTCCCCTTTCTCAAAAAACAACTTTGAAAAGAAAACTTCTAAAGAGAGAATTTTTTTAACCTAAAAAATTTTTCCTTGAAAAGAGTTTTATAAAAAAAAAGGTGTTAAGGGAGGGGAAAAGAAAAAGGGAGGAGGAAAAAAGAGGGGAAGAAAAAAAATGCCAGAAGGGAGCCAAAGCAGAGGGAGAAAGAGCACCAAACGCAGACGGGGCAATGGGCGAGTCCGTTCAGACGAGCTAATCGGCGCACGAAGCGGCTGAACGGAAGGTTCGCCGCAACAAAAAGAACTCGACAGACAGGAGCATTTTCCCCCTGGGCCAGGGGAGTAATGGAAGGCAGGCTTTGCCGAGGCGCTGAGGGAACATCAGCAGGAAAACCAGGCAGAGGCCAGAGAAGACATGAAGGCCGCAGTTCAGGCAGCAATGGCCAAGGCCCTGGCGGAGGTGCAGCTCACCCTGGGCAGAGCAGAGGAGAACTGGAAGCCCAAGAGGAGAAACTGGAAGCCCAAGAGGAGAAACTGGAAGCCCAAGAGGAGAAACTGGAAGCCCAAGAGGAGAAACTGGAAGCCCAAGAGGCGACCATTAAGGAGCTGGAGAAAGCAGTGACTGACGTGAGCGACTGGATCACGGCCCTGGAGAAGGAGGTGGCGAGACTGAGCCCAACACAGGGGACACTGAAGGGCAGAGTGGATGATCAGGAAAACCGCTCGAGAAAGCAAAATGTCAGGATAGTGGGCCTGCCAGAGGGGATAGAGGGTAGAAACCCTACGGTCTACGTGGCCAAGATGCTGGGTAACTTAGTGGGGAGTCCCTAACCCACCAGAAATGGACAGAGCGCATCGGTCGCTGCGCCCGATGCCCAAGGCAGGGGACCACCCGCGGGCAGTTATAGCTAAACTACTCCGGTACCGGGATAGGGAGACAATCCTGCGCTAGGCCAGGCAAAACAGAACCTGCAAATGGGAAGGACTCTTCGTTAGAGTTTACAAGGACATTGGGGCAGACCTCGCTAGGAGATGGGCTGAATTCATTGGACCGAAAGCAGCTCTTCACAAGTGCAATGTGCGTTTTGGTACCCAGCGAAACTCTGGGTCACATACCAAGAAAGAGAATACTTCATCACAGCCCCCGCCGAAGCAAACAGGTTTTTTGAGGATCACAGGCTGGAAAACCAGCAGCGAGGGTAGAAATAAGGGGCCAGTGGCAGGGGCAACAGCACGCCGATGGGGGGGGGGGGGGGGGGGGGGGGGAGTGAGGCAACACCAGGCCCTCTTGCCACCACCCCCGCCACGGCGAGCGCACCCTGAAGAAAAAGCAAACCACTACCCGAGGGACCGCTTCAGGTAGGAGACCAGGGCCCAGCATGAGGGAACGAGAGTAGCGGAGACGGGAGAGCAAGCGAGAGGAGTGCAGGGTAGCATGGGGAAGAGCGGGCAGAAATCCGCAGAGGCCAGGCAAGGGAGAAGCGAGACAGTAACTCCTGAGAGGGGGAGGGTCACCGCACGAGCAGGAAAGCTAGCCCCGCTGCAACAAAGCAGGGCCGCAGCGCGCCCCCAACAGGGGGGAAGGCGCCAGGGGGGGGGGGGAGACCACTCAACAGAGGCGGGAGAGCAAGCGGGGATAGGAACACGGGAAAGAGGGACAACAGAGGTATGTGGGAGGGTGGGAAAATGGTGGGGAAAAAGGGGGGAAAGCGGGGAAATGGGGGGGGGGGACACAAGGAGGGAGGGACCGGAGGGGGGAGGGACCGGGAAGGAGGGACAAACAAGGCTAGAAAGGGAATAGCAATAGGGCTACAAAGTGCCACAACCAAGGGCTCGGAACAAGAAATCGCTGCAAGCACTCACCCAGTACGGTCTCTGGGTGAAGGGAGACCCCAGAATGTAGGGGACGCACAGTGGGCGGCCATGTTGGGTGCCCCCGGGACAAAGGGAAACCCCGGAGCGCAGGGACCCGACCGCATAGAGAGAGCAGTGACAGTGGCCATCTTGGACGGCCCTCTAACTAAGGGAAACCCCGGAGGGCAGGGGCACGTCCACCAGGTAAATATGGCTAATCCCACAGGAGCGAGGGGACAGAAGCCCCCCACCAGGATAGACACCTGGAACATAAGGGGACTCAACGGCCCAGTGAAAAGATCCAGAGTCCTCACCCACCCAAGAAACATGAAAGCCGACATAGTCTTCCTCCAAGAGACACACCTGAGAGAGCAGGACCGACTGCGGGTAAGAAAGGGCTGGATGGGACAGACCTACCATTCCTACAATGGGACGCGGGGGTTGGCATTACTGATCAGCAAGAGGACGATGTTTAAGACAACAAAGATGGTTACGGACCCAGGGGGACGGTACATCATGGTCAGCCCTGGATCGGGCACCGGTAGTACTGGTTAACGTGTACGTGCCCAACTGGGACGACACGAGCTTCGGGGGACTTCAACTGTGTAGAGGATCCAAAGACTGACAGGTCAAACCCCAAAACGGGGAAAACCTCAAGCATGGCAAGGGAACTCAGTCACTTTATGGAACAGATGGGAGTGGTGGATCCCTGGAGGTTCGCCCTTCCGGGGAAGAAGGAACTCTCCTTCTTCCCAGTACACAACGTATACACCAGAATTGACTTCCTTGTGATGGGGAAAATGGTGCTTCCGGGGATAGATGAAGTGGAATACTCCGGAATTGTGATATCCAACCACGCTCCACACTATTTGGATGTGAGGCTGCAGAGGCAGGGCCCAATGCCCCACATGGAGGTTGGACATTGCCCTACTAGCTGACAAGGCCTTCAACGAAAAGATATCGTGGGCCATAGCAGAGTACACGGAGAATAACCAGAATGGGGAGGTCTCATCCTCCATGTTCTGGGAAGCTCTAAAGGCCGTACTAAGAGGGGAAATCATCGCTTTCAAAGCGCAAAGAGATAGGGAGGAAAGGGTGGCTAGGCAGCCGCTGGTTGACTCCATACTGGAGGTAGACTGTAAATACTCCGAGGCCCTGACCATGGAGCTCCTGGCGGAGAGGAAAGAACAACAAAGAACTTTGATCTGATCTCCACCAGTAAAGCAGTGCTTCAACTCCGCCAGGCGCGCGGGGCCCTATACGAACACGGAGACAAAGCCAGCCGCCTGCTGGCACACCAGCTGAGAAAGCAGGCAGCCAGCAGAGAAATTGCACAAATCAGGGATACCAGAGGCACGTTGGAAATGGAACCAGAAAAGATCAACAAAACCTTCAAGGCCTTCTAGCAAGGATTGTTCACCTCAGAGCCCCCAATGGAGGAGCCCGGGATGAAACAGTTCCTTGATGGACTGGACAAACCAGTCGCGGGGAGGACAGAAAACGGGACCTGGAAGCACCACTAGCACTGGGAGAGATCATAGGCAGCATCAGCTCCATGCAGGCGGGGAAGGCGCCGAGACCAGACGGATTGCCGGTGGACTTGTACAAAACATTTGCGACAGCACTGGCCCTAGTTATTGGGCTCCTTGTCCCAAAAGGACAGAAGATAGGAAACTATTGGCAGGTGGGCTGAACACTTGTCAAAGGGGAAATATTAGAAATGATTATTAAAGATATTGGCCGTAATTTAACACCCCAAAAACAGAGTCCTGTTTTGGATGCGAATAACGGGGTATTTCTCGGCTCCTGCAGCTCAGCTTGTTAATGCAGGAGAGATCGGTGCGCCATTTTCAAGTGTCTCCCTGATCTTTCAATACCGCTCGGATTCTGCACGTCCCAGTCACTGAGGAGCATCACCTGGCTCTGCCAGCCCTGGCGGATCCCCAATGTCTGCGCCATTGTGTTGACGCCCCCCGGCGATGCTCCTCAGTGACTGGGACGTGCTCTGCAGCGTCTCTGCAATGCCCACCTGTGACTGGGACAAGCTCCGCAGCGCCTCGGCCATTCCCATCTGAGAGCGGGACATGTCCCGCAGAACCTCATCAAAGTCAGCATGATACTGAGTGACATCCACCAGCGAGACAGACCCGTTCCCATCCCCAAACATTCTGTCCCCCCCCCCCCCCCCCCCCCCCCCCCCCCCCCACTCCCCCACCAAAGTGAGCAGACGCCGCCCTGGGCCCACAGATAGCCTTACCATCGTTCAGGTCCCGTTCACTTTCAGATCCTTGCCCTCCTTCAGGGTGCCCTCCCCCCTCCATGCAACCCCTTCACCTCCCCGCCCATACCCCCTTCACGAACATCTCTCAGGGCCCCCTCCATGCAGGACCCGCTTCATGCCTCCGCCTTCATGCCTCCATCTTAATGTGCCGATGGGGCCGGTGAATCCCAGGTGCCGGGAAACTCCGGCCTTGAACGGGCTGAGCATAGTTACATGAGCTTAAAGTCTCATTTAAATATACAAGTCTGGTTGATGCCCAGTGAGGGAGTGATCCCGATCACACCATGGGCCGGGCGCATTGTGCTCCATTTGGCGCCTGACACAATCCTCGTTTAAGGCCTCTCCCGCTATTCTTCAGGAATAGCGGGAGGTGAACCAGGCACAATGGGGAGTCATAATTGCCCCCATGAAATCAGACAATAAAGGTTTCTACAAGCAGATAAAAAGGAAAAGAGGGTGAGACTGGGAAATTAATGGGAAGCAAGGAAATGGCAGAGACTTTGAACAAACATTTTGCATCTGTCTTCATGGTAAGTGTAGAAATATAGAAAATAGTGCAGGGGTAGGCCATTCAGCCCTTCCAGCCTGCAACACCATTCAATATGATCATAGCTGATCATGCAAATTCAGTATCCCACTCCCACTTTCTCTCCATTCCCCTTGATCCCTTTAGCCGCAAGGGTCACATCCATTTCCCTCTTGAATCTATCCAACTGTCCCCAACAGCCTTCTGTGGGAGAATTCTGCAAGTTCATAACTCTCTGAGGGAAGAAGTTCTTCCTCATCTCAGTCCTGAATGGCTTACCCCCTCATTCTTAGGCTGTGACCCAGAGTTCTGGACGTCCCCAACATCGGGAACATTCTTCCTGCATCTACCCTGTCCAGTGCCATCAGGATTTTATATGTTTCTGTGCAATCCCCTCTCATTCTTCTAAACTCCAGTGTGTACAAGCCCAGTCAATCCAGTCTTTCTTCACATGTCAGTCCTGCCATCCCGGGAATTGGTCTGGTGAACCTTCACTGAACACCCTCAGTAGCAAGAATGTCCTTCCTCGAGACTAAAACTGCACCCAATACCCAAGGTGTGGCCTCACCAAGGCCCTGTATAACTGCAGCAAGACATCCCTACTCCTATACTCAAATCCTTTCGCTATGAAGGCCAGCATGCTGTTAGCTTTCCTCACCGCCTGCTGTACCCCCACAACAACCTTCAGCGACTGTTCCACCATGACACCCAGATCTCACTGCCTGCTGTACCTGCACGACAACCTTCAGCGACTGTTCCACCATGACACCCAGGTCTCATTGCACGCCCCCTTTTCCTAAAGTGCCACCATTCAGATAATATTCTGCCTTCCTGTTTTTGCCATCAAAGTGGATAACCTCACATTTACCCACATTATATTGCATTTGACAAGTATCTGCCAACTCAGCCAGCCTGTCCAAGTCAGCCTGCAATCTCTTTGCATCCTCCTCACAGCACACACTGCCACCCTCCTTACAGCACACACTGCCACCCTCCTCACAGCACACACTGCCACCCTCCTCACAGCACACACTGCCACCCTCCTCACAGCACACACTGCCACCCTCCTCACACTGCCACCCTCCTCACAGCACACACTGCCACCCTCCTCACAGCACACACTGCCACCCTCCTCACAGCACACACTGCCACCCTCCTCACAGCACACACTGCCACCCTCCTCACAGCACACACTGCCACCCTCCTCACACTGCCACCCTCCTCACAGCACACACTGCCACCCTCCTCACAGCACACACTGCCACCCTCCTCACAGCACACACTGCCACCCTCCTCACAGCACACACTGCCACCCTCCTCACAGCACACACTGCCACCCTCCTCACAGCACACGCTGCCACCCTCCTCACAGCACACACTGCCACCCTCCTCACAGCACACACTGCCACCCTCCTCACAGCACACACTGCCACCCTCCTCACAGCACACACTGCCACCCTCCTCACACTGCCACCCTCCTCACAGCACACACTGCCACCCTCCTCACAGCACACACTGCCACCCTCCTCACAGCACACACTGCCACCCTCCTCACAGCACACGCTGCCACCCTCCTCACAGCACACACTGCCACCCTCCTCACAGCACACACTGCCACCCTCCTCACAGCACACACTGCCACCCTCCTCACAGCACACACTGCCACCCTCCTCACACTGCCACCCTCCTCACAGCACACACTGCCACCCTCCTCACAGCACACACTGCCACCCTCCTCACAGCACACACTGCCACCCTCCTCACAGCGCCACCCTCCTCACAGCACACACTGCCACCCTCCTCACAGCACACACTGCCACCCTCCTCACAGCACACACTGCCACCCTCCTCACAGCACACACTGCCACCCTCCTTACAGCACACACTGCCACCCTCCTCACAGCACACACTGCCACCCTCCTCACAGCACACACTGCCACCCTCCTCACAGCGCCACCCTCCTCACAGCACACACTGCCACCCTCCTCACAGCACACACTGCCACCCTCCTCACAGCACACACTGCCACCCTCCTCACAGCACACACTGCCACCCTCCTCACAGCACACACTGCCACCCAGGTTAGTGTTGTCTGCAAGTTTGGAGATATTGTTGCAATTCCTTCGTCCAAATCATTCATGTATATTGTGAGCAGCTGGGGTCCCAGCACTGAACCCTGCGGTACCCCACTAGTCACCGCCTGCCACTCTGAAAAGGACCCATTTATTCTCACTCTCTGCTTCCTGTTTGCCAACCAGTTCTCTATCCAGGTCAATACATTACCCCCAATACCATGAGCTTTAATTTTGCTCACTAATCTTGTGTAGGACCTTGTCAAAAACCTTTTAAAAGTTCAGATACACATCCACTGGGTCACCCTTGTCCACTCTACTGGTTGCATCCTCAAAAGATTATAGAAGGTTTGTCAAGCATGATTTCCCTTTAGTGAACCCATGCTGACTTGGACCGATCCTGTCCCCACTTTCCAAATCCTCAATTATTTCATCCTTCATAATTGACTCCAGCATTTTCCCCACCAATGATGTCAGGCTAACCGGTTTATAATTCCCTGTTTTCTCTCTCCCTCCTTTTTTAACAAGTGGTGTTACATTAGCCACCCTCCAATCCATTAGAACAGTGTTCAAACTTTTTTTCCTGTGACCCATTTTTACCCACAGGCCGACCTTCGAGACCCAACCCGGCCAACCTTCGGGATCCAACCCGGCCAACCTTCGGGATCCAACCCGGCCGGCCTTCTCCACCCACGCTGGCCGACCTTCGCGACCCACGCTGGCCGGCCTTCTCGACCCACGCTGGCCGACCTTCGCGACCCACGCTGGCCGGCCTTCTCGACCCACGCTGGCCGACCTTCGCGACCCACGCTGGCCGGCCTTCTCGACCCACGCTGGCTGGCCTTCGTGACCCACGCTGGCTGGCCTTCGCAACCCACGCCGGCCGACCTTCTCGACCCACGCCGGCCGACCTTCTCGACCCACGCCGGCCGACCTTCGCAACCCACGCTGGCCGACCTTCGCGACCCACGCTGGCCGACCTTCGCGACCCACGCTGGCTGGCCTTCGTGACCCACGCTGGCCGGCCTTCGCAACCCACGCCGGCCGACCTTCTCGACCCACGCCGGCCGACCTTCGCAACCCACGCCGGCCGACCTTCTCGACCCACGCTGGCCGACCTTCGCGACCCACGCTGGCCGACCTTCTCGACCCACGCCGGCCGACCTTCGCAACCCACGCCGGCCGGCCTTCTCGACCCACGCCGGCCTTTGTGACCCAAGCCGGCCTTCGTGACCCAAGCCGGCCTTCGTGACCCAAGCCGGCCTTCTCGACCCAAGCCGGCCTTCTCGACCCACGCTGGCTTTCTGGGCCCACGCTGACCTGCGCGACCCACCATTTTCTCTTACCTTGTTTGCTGCTGACAAAAATGGAGGAAATGGATTTGGGTCCCTTTGGCCCTCGTACACGCTCCTCCAATGGAACCTGTTGGATGAAGGTGAAGCCTTCCGGTGTCGGAAAGTATGGAGTCTCCATCTGTCCAAAGGTCTGAATTTTTTTCCTGTAAAATTTTATCAAATAAACCCCTCCCCCCCCCTAATTATGGACTAACCTCATTAACACTACTCCCTGTATGCTTCACCCGATGCCGGTGTATGAATAAAATAAAACTAAAATAACATAAAACACCCCCGAACTTGTAAAACAAAAAGCTTCAACTGTTTAAAAAACTAGTGACGTGGGAGGGGCCAGAGTCAGAGAGAGGGGGGGAGCCGGGCACCGGAATGGGCACCACGGGGGGGGGGGGGGGCACACTGGGAGAGGGGCAGGATAGGAGTGGGGGGGACAGGGCATACTAGGGGAGTGGCACACTGGGGGTGGGGGAAGAGTGCAGGATGGGGGTGGGGGGGGAGGTCAGGATGGGTGGGGTGGGGGAGGTCAGGATGGGTGGGGTGGGAGAGGGCAGGATGGGGGTGGGGTGGGAGAGGGCAGGATGAGGGTGGGGAGAGGGCAGGATGGGGGTGGGGTGGGAGAGGGCAGGATGGGGGTGGGGTGGGGGAGGGCAGGATGGGGGTGGGGGGGAGAGGGCAGGATGGGGGTGGGGGGAGAGGGCAGGATAGGTGGGGTGGGAGAGGGCAGGATGAGGTGGGGGGAGAGGGCAGGATGGGTGGGGTGGGAGAGGGCAGGATGGGGGTGGGGTGGGAGAGGGCAGGATGGGGGTGGGGTGGGGGAGGGCAGGATGGGGGTGGGGTGGGAGAGGGCAGGATGGGGGTGGGGTGGGAGAGGGCAGGATGGGGTTGGGGTGGGGGAGGGCAGGATGGGGGTGGGGGGAGAGGGCAGGAGGGGTGGGAGAGGGCAGGATGAGGTGGGGGGAGAGGGCAGGATGGGTGGGGTGGGAGAGGGCAGGATGGGGTGGGGTGGGAGAGGGCAGGATGGGTGGGGTGGGAGAGGGCAGGATGGGGGTGGGGTGGGAGAGGGCAGGATGGGGGTGGGGTGGGAGAGGGCAGGATGGGGGTGGGGTGGGGGAGGGCAGGATGGAGGTGGGGGGAGAGGGCAGGATGGGGGTGGGGTGGGAGAGGGCAGGATGGGGGAGGGCAGGATGGGGATGGGGGGAGAGGGCAGGATGGGGGTGGGGGGAGAGGGCAGGATGGGGGTGGGGAGAGAGGGCAGGATGGGGGTGGGGGGAGAGGGCAGGATGGGGGTGGGGGAGAGGGCAGGATGGGGGTGGGGGATAGGGC